>NW_010338982.1:0-22430 GCF_000700745.2 Antrostomus carolinensis
TCCAACCCAAAACATTCTATGATTCTGCGATTCTAAGATTCTAATTCCAGTTATTTTAGCATGTGGAAAACTTCCACCTGATGAATGAATTTGCTCTATGTTTTCTTCATTTGACTTAAGGACTTGATAGCTAATCATGTGGATGTGCTGTTCCAGAAAGTTCACAACTGATAGAAGATATTGCAATAATAGTATTAAATGGGGCTTAAAGGAGCGTCTGTGTGTGCTAAAAGAGGAGGGTAGGAAATAACTACTAGAAAGAATGTCAATAGCAAGTGATGTTTCCCTATGTAAGGATCACAAATACATAGATTGATGCCAGAATCATTGCAAAGGCATTAACAATCTTTGTAAGAATACCTTTCTACTTAGCTATACTGAGAATTTTCTACATCCTAAACCAGTTCAAGAAGAAGTGATCTATTCTGTTCGAAGATGTTCTTAGCTGGGCAAAGTTTGGAATTCCCAGTATGGCTTGTTTCTGTCACTTACAAATGAAAAGCCCTTTCAAACTTTCCTTGTTTCTATCATGCTGAGTAGTCTGGCTGTCACTCTTGGCCTGGATTACATTGTTGAAAGCAAATCTGTGTCACTGACCTTACCAGTAAGGTTGAGTATGCCACAGAATGTCATCCCAGGGGACATAATTTAGAAGTTCTCTGTGAGACTTCTTGTCACCAACACACTAACTATGAGGTAGTGATGATAAATTGTCAGAATTAATGAATGTTGAAATATGTTCCAAGAGACATTTTGTACTGAGGTCTGCAAAGAGGGTTAACAGATAAGTAAGCCAATTACTGCTACTGCATGTATGTAATACACAAAAAATAGTTTCAGAAAGGAGACGGAATATTTTTGTCTTTGCATTTGGAAAGCTCATTTTCAGCATCTAGCAACTCCAGTGAAAGACTCTGAACTCCCAATTTTTACAAAAAGCAAGCCGTTAGTGTACACAGCTAAATAAGGTTTTAGAAACACAATGTGAAGTATTTATTATAGGTTTATAAGTTTCTTTCATATTAAGTCAGGAAAGCATTTTGCTAAATAGAAGCTATCTTGAGAGTATTCCATTAATAAGATAATTAGATGTAGGTACAGTATTACCAATTAATACTTGTTGGTTTTTATTAATACTTGAGGTTTTTTACTGTACAAAATGTGGCAATGCTATATTCTCATTAGGAGTGGGAGAAACAAGAAATAGTGATTTGAACCTTTACCACACTGCTTTTTATTCTCTCCTGTTCTCTTATTGTCATAATTATTAATAACTTCAGAGAATAAATTATTTATTTATTTTAGTTTTGAATAAGAAAATTTTGGAGTAGGGAGTACACTGCATGCAAATGAATTAGCATTAAAATCTGAAGTAGAATGTGGAGAGAGAACAGAACATTAAGATCTTCATCTGTGGCAATGCAGAGAAGACATTAAGAGGTATCATAAAATAAAATTAGGTCTAAATTGTATAAGGTCTGGAAGAAGATGAAGATCTTATATCTAATGCACTGTGGAAGAGGGTATCAGTACATGGACTCTTCATTGACGTGTAAAAGAAGAAATGAGAGATAAGGAAGATAATTTTAGTGGCTGTGATTTGAATAGATTAAAGAGCTAAGATTAGCATCAGGGAGACTAAAGAAGAAGTTGCAGTAATCAAGGTAAAAGTTAATCTGCCACTCAGGTAACTAACAATTGCATATGGAACTAAATATCTCGGTAAGTTTTTCAGCACTTAAAATTTAAGCTTTTACTGTATTTACTCACTGCCATTACTTCACTTATGATTCTTGGGGCTATTGGAGAAAGGCATTAATATTGATCAACGTATAATTGATTTACTTCATGTTTGTATTGTAAAATGGACATGAGGACCAGTAAAAGTAGAATTTGTCAGAGTTAATGTCACTGTAGGACAAACTTTGAAAATGATTTGTCCATATGACAGAGTGACTGTGTGATTATAGTGTTTGTTAGTCATCAAGTACCAGCTTGATTTCACTCATGTAAGTACCGTAAGTATCAATGGAGCTATCAGCCTAAGCTTGTGTTAACAACCCTAGCACAAGGTTGCTTGACCATTATAAAGACCTACCTACTGTATTCATGTTGCCTCTTTATTTTACCACTGAAGCTCACATAACTTTGTTTTTTTTTTTTTTTTGAATCATGCTAAATAATTTTTCAGTACATTTTATTGAAATATGTTCATTTCAGTCAAAGAATCACTGACTGGAGTCACAGCTTTTTTGTGTTAGTGACACAAATTTGTGAAAACAAATTACCTACAGTGTCTGAAAGACATTGATTGGTAACAGGGACTACTCTTCTAGTGTGTGTGCATGAAAGCTGAGCTCTGTGCCTCTGTCCAGCCCCTCCTTACTGTGTGACTGGAAGTGGCATGAGTAAAAGGTCTGTGTTACTAAATTCCTTCACACAGAGGTGACACTGCTACCTGGCAGTGGTATTAACGCCACTACAAAATGAACACAATATTTATAGCTAATGTATTTATAATATGCTCAGTTGTAACAAAATCTTTCTTTGTGTTGTGTGTCACAATTACTAAAATACAGTTTTTCCTAGATGTTTTCTTCTATTTAATAAAATAGAGGTTAGATTTATCTATAAAATTTTTTTCATCTGTTTAAAAGCACAACAAGTTGAATTTTTGTTTCTTACATTCTGAAAAAGTCTGGATTTTAATAGGAAGGTGGATTTGTGTTTTGAATAGGTAGATTCAGCAATATTCACAGTTTGTTTCCTAACATACTCACATTTAATTGAACTTAATTAGATAAGACTCAGGTTTGATACCAGCTGATAGAATGTAAATAAAAATGTCTTCTTATATATTGTTTTTACTACAGTTTTCTTTTACTTAAGACTTTGGTTTGGGTAGTACATTTGGAGCCTGAGATCTAATGCAATATCAAATATTTTACTGGCAGCAGGATACTAGTGTGGATGAAAAACCATGCTTTGTACAAGTACAGAATGTCTTTCTAACATGCAGCTCAAATAGTACTAATACATTATAATAGTGTCTGTAAAGCCTCTTCACTTGTGAACAAAACTGTTGTCAACTAGGGATCACATCTCTTGCCCCTCTTAACTGCCTAAAGATATAAACAGACTTCTGCAGGTGTTGATGTAGCAGTGGCAGTTATCTCTCCCTTTTCACTGGTTGGAGCCTACTCCTTTCCACAGCTCAACTAATAAAGTGTTTCTGACAAATTTTTGTCTAATCCACATTCAGAGAAAAGTCAGTCAGAATGATATGGTAAAGCACACCAGACTGCTCATAAGAGACACCATAATAGAATCTGCTACTATCAGGTTAACAACTGTGTTTAAACAGTGTGTATGTAGCTCGTTTGTCTCAGTAGCAGTCCTGAGACATCTACAGCTTGGTTGGACATTCTGAGTGGCATAGACTCCAGCATAGAGAGGACTAGGAACAACAACCATCATCACAGCTAGATATGAAAGAGGCTATCTCTCCTTAGCCTCAAGCCAACTATTTAAATTACATGTGCTTACCTGGGTGATTTTGCCTGAAGAGGGATCAGTCGCAGAAACCACTTTGCTGGAGGTTACTGAGCTCCAAGTTTGGCTTGGGAACGGTAGCAGCTGTAGGCCATAATTGTAACGGAGGTCTTCCACCTGCATGTCCATTGTAGCATTATGTCTGTGTACAATTCGTTTGACTGACATAGCCACGTTAGCTTTAGCTTGTAATATAGACCTAGGTTCGTGAAAGTTGCTTTGTATGTTGCTCTGTATATAAATCTTTAAATTTCTGTGATTGAATCTGTATTTTTATTAACTTATATTTTCTGAGTGAATGTTCCCTTATATGAGTTTAGATGATTAATGAAAATATAGTATGATTTCTGTTGCTGCAACATGGAAAGTTTAGATACAAGTACATAATATTGTGACTTTTCTCCTAAGCTTGATGTTTCTCCATTGCCATAGGACTTTGATCTTATCAATAGTTTTAAGATAAGGAAGAGGTGAAAAGAGGGTAAAGAATATGAAGTTGTCATTGAAAAGCCTGTACAACTTTACTACAAGAAAGTGATTAAAATATCTGTTCTTATATAAAGTAGTTGAAAACTAGATTCAGTAGGAAAAGCATACCTAATGATCACAGAGAAATCTCAACACAGTAATCAGGTGCTTGTTTAAGATACCTTTGTCAATATTCTGAGACAAGTTACAAATAGATGGATTCAGTATTCATTTTCATCTTGTCATGAACAGCCACAGTGGAGCATTTAGTTTGTCATTTCACACTATAGTTGAGTGATCTGTGTCCAGTTACGTGATAAACAGTTCATCTCCACACACACGGGAGCATGGAGGAGCAAAAACCCAAATGATACTCTCATGTGACTGTTCCCAGGCCCATCCCTGGAGAGTGAGCAACCTGTAAAAGGTCCGTCTTCATAAACACGAAGAAACGAGGAAGAAGAACAACATATAGGGGAAACACAGTAAGTCACCCAGACAAATGGACGGCCTGCACTTGTCCTCCCTGGGCCATCCCAAAGGACATCCAGCTGCAGTGGCCAGCTGTGACACTCGTCTCGTCAGGTAAGCCAAAGGGAGCAGCTCTCTGGTTCAGCTTTTAGACTGAGGAGGATTACTACCCACAGGAGTGTGTGACTTGTGACTGAATGCAGGAGAAACACTTTTGGGGATTGTACAAGACAATAGTACATTTAGAGAAGGACCTAAGGAGAGGAAAGGGTGTTTGAGGTGTTTTGGGGAATAGCAAGTGTGGAAACCTAACGCTACCAAGTCCATCATGAAACCATGTTCCTAAGCACCACATTTACATGTCTTTTAAATACCTCTGGGGTACTCCTAAGTAGTCTGACATGCATTAAAATGTGGCATACATTCATAAGAGCTAGTAACATGATTATGCTAGTTTGATTATCCTAAGAATATTCAAAATTCTCAAAAACTTTTGTAACTGGGAGCAGGAAATTGAACTAAGATGTTTCCCCCTCCCAGAGGGAAAGAAAACCCACTGGTGTAATTGGTAAGAACATTCACCAAGTAGCTCCTGCAATGCGGAAATGGAGCCACTTCCACTGCTTTGCTCTGTGTGCTACTTGTCACCGCTGAATACAGGTACAAAATTGGTCTCACTACCCATCTTTTTATTGTACTAGCAACCATCATTGTACCACACAGCAAAACAGTACTCCTAGACCCAAACCAACACCTAGGGACAGTGAAAAATATAAATGGCATGTAAGGTGACACCTCAAAGAATTCAAAGAACAACTCAGCAACACAGTACAACATTTCGATCACTGACAACCAAGTCATCATAACAAATGCTTATTGCAGATTCTTTCTAACACACTTCAGTCAGAACTGTCGTTATCTCAACCTTTCGTGCCCCACATTGAGCACCAAAAACACTGCAATCATTTCACTGGGCTAGCCCTTGACCAGCAGCCAACACAGCCATTTACCCACTTCCCTCCCACCCCCAGGGGATAGGTGAGAGGATTTGGGGCAAGGATAAGGAGGCTTGTAGGTTGAGATAAGAACAGTTTAATCATAAACATTTAAAAAACCCTTAAAAAACCTAATATTAAAATAGTAGTGATAATGATACAGTAATACAATATACAAATGGGTGATAACCCAGTGCAACTGCTCACCACCTGCCGCCTAAGCCCGGCTCGTTCCCAGATAATGATCCCAGAGGAGCAACAATCCTGAACTGAAACCGCAATCCCAGAAGAATGAAAGCCCGAGTGAAAGCCAGCGTGAATCTCCCCCCGCCTTTTCTGGTCAGCCCCAGATAATATACTAAACATGACATGATATGATATGGAATATTTCATTGGCACATCCAAATGCCAGGTATGGATTTTGCTATTCACTACGCTTCTCCCTCCCTACACTTCCCCCTCACAGTCTTAATGCATCTGTGAACCAACCAAACATGATGGCCTTGAGCTCCAGCAGCAACTAATAACATTAGTACTTTTATCAAAGTTCTTCTCATAACAAGTCTTACACTGAAACCAAAACACAGCTATTCTAACTATTAAAAAGAAAATTAACCCTATCCTAGCAAAACCAGGACATGACTCAACCACTTCCCTGGACAGCCTCTTCCAGTGCTTGATAACCTTTCGATGAAGAAATTTTTCCTAATATCCCTTGTCCTACCACTTGCTACTTGGGAGAAGAAACGGACACCCATGATGCTCAACCTCCTTTCAGGTAGCTGTAGAGAGCAATAAAGTCTCCCCTAAGCCTCCTTTTCTCCAGGCTCAACCATACCAGTTTCCTCAGCCACTCCTCATAAGACTTGTTCTCTAGAGGGAGAAGGGGGTACAAGAGGCTGGTTGCTCCTACAGTGCTGGTCAACACACTTGCCTGGCCATGATCTACACTCCATCAACACAGTCTGTCCTATCTTCTCATTAAATTCTATTTCTAACAATTTTTTTGGATGAAGGGGTTTCTTGTGTGTGCACGTATGTGGGAGGTTTAAGTGTTAGTGATCGGAGTGCCAGAGGGTCTGTGTGTCTGGGTCACCAACAATGGTGATAAGAATGGGTGCATAAGTCAGTGTATGATCACCAGCAGTATGAAAGTTAAACAAGATGATGAGTAGTTGGGGCTAGATAGGCATGTGTGTGTGCACATGTGTGGCTGAGACAGCTGGAAAAGCTAGCTACTGGAGGGACCAAACAGCTGCTGGAGAGACTGTGAGGTCCAGAGGCTGATTGGGAAACCTGTTTGTGTATGTGGCTGTCTATGTGGAGGACAATGGGGGAGAGGAAGGATCCAGCATTAGTACATCTAATACCGCTTGCTGAAGGGATATCCTGCTCCGGCAGGGGGATTGGTCTAGATGATCTTTTGAGGTCCCTTCCAATCCTCAACATTCTGTGATTCTGTGATTCTGTGATTCTGTGATTCTGTGATTCTGTGATTCTGTGTGTGATAGTATATATACCCTATATAGTAGGTCTGAATACCAGTAGCTGGAAGGCAGCTGTGGCCTTGGAGGTGGCATGCCCCGGTACCACCAACTAGGGAGACTGGGATTCAGGGGCAGCAACTGGACAGACTGAATGTCTGATCCCAGCTGCTGGAGGGGTGAACATTATATACTTGTACCTCTTCCCACTGTTGGATCTTTATTCTGATCAACCAGAGAAGGGAACAAGATGAGGCTGTTTGGTGGTGTTTGTGTTTATGCAAGTGCTGCATGTGTCTGTATAAGCTGAACAGTATGACTGGCTATATATATATAAGTGAACATATATGAGGTGTGCCTGTGTGTGTGCCAGGGCATGAAGCTGTGGCAGCCTTGCTCTGTTGTTGTCAGATTTGACAAATCCCTAAAAATATATGCAGAAAATGGCATATAAAGTCTTTGAGATTTAGATATGCTAAAAGTGACTTATCTACCACAAGTTGCATGCATGTAGTTTTGAATGTATGCATTAATTTTTGTGGAGGATATGTAATTTCTTTTTTTGCATAAACCGATTTTATTACATATGTATTTTTTATACAACATTTTTTGTACAGAGTGTTCTTAAGTACATGGTTAAGATATGTAAGTTATTAGAGCATTATATGTCACTATTCTGAAGAAGTAGGTGCAGACGTGAGAGATTTTAGTAGCACTAATAAGGTACTCCCTGCAATTGATAGTGAAGGGACTGAAAGACAAGATAGGGATGATATCACCTGAAGTACTAACAGTCTTTCTGCCACTAGAAGACCCTCCCTGATATTAAGTAGCAACAGCCTTACTGCCACTGGAAGAATCCTTGTCTTCAGAATTTTCACCACAAATGACAATGCTACAGGAAATTAAGGTATACCTGAAATCATGCAAGACATTTAAATAGCTTTCCTGGATTCTTGATCCAAGTCCAAGTTCCCTTGGCCTGTAACCAAAAAAGAAGAAATCTAATTAGGCATTGTGCATATGTGTCTGAGAAATCATAACAATATCTCTATTAATATGAAATATTAAATTATAAATATAAAATTATTAAAGACTGTAAATTCCCTTTGAATAGGGGAAAATATATACCTGCCTCAATAAACATTACAATTCTGTCATTCTTAATCAAACATCTGGCTGAGGCTTCTTAATTGTGGAAAATAACTGTTATTTTAAGGTCAATTATGATGTTAAAACATTTTAACTTTGTTTAGAGAAAGTTATGTAAATATGACTTTGTAATGTTGTTTTTTTTTTTTTAGTTTACCTGTTAAGAACCACCTTTGTATAGAAGACCAAACTTTGAAATATTTAAATGTGATTGAATTGATTTGATATGATAGTCCCATCTGTATGTCATTTCTGATGTACATCTACCACACACAAAATTAAAAGATAAGTAACATGATTACAATCAGATTAGTGAGTCTATGCAAGTAAATTAGATTGTAAATCTATATGAGTGAAAACTATACTTCCTAGTGAGACCATTTTGCATCACATTAGCTTAAAATACATTTTCAATATTCACATAAAATACTGACTGGAAAATCTAGCCTTTATTACAGTACTGTACAAATCCAGAAAACTTTCCTCTGTTGGGATGCAGACCACTAGCTATTTCCTGCTGTAACTTTTCACCTGGTATTTAGTTAAAAACTGAATCATTCATGTGTATTGATAGTCGATCAAATTGAAAAAAGTAGGCTTTTAGGGACCAGTGAATTTTTGTTTTCACTGTGTTTGGGCACCAGGGGTAAACAGATGTTTTCCCATGAAAAAACTCCATAAGCCAAAGAAGTGGGTTAAGTTTGCAGTTCTGGGGAAAAGACTGCTTTGAAACTCAGAGAACTTGCTTTTCAAGTATGGACTTCTGATTGGTTTCTGTTTTAACTCCAAAACAGTTTTAGACATCACAGTTCAGGGTTTTTTTTAATGCTGTGTAAAATGAGTCTAGTTGTGCTCCAGGGTCACAGAACCTTGACGTTAGTGATAAAAAAGCATAGCTGGACAGAGCCTGAAATTCTGACAAAGAAATTCCTAGGGATTTCAATCTGGAGTTCAACTGATTGAATTTTAAGTTAAGGAGCAGGAAAAAAAAAAAAAAAAAAACAACAACAAAACCAAAACCAAAACAATCCCCACATTTAGGTTCGATATTTATTATCCACTGCTTTGATCTCAATTAAATCCTCTGAAAGTTAACTTCATAAAGCTTATTCCAGGCTAAGTTGTTTTCAATAGACCTTATTCTTATTTTAATGAAAAAAGCTTTAGAATTATTGTATTTAAAAAAATGAATTCTTCATCACTTCAAATCTTTATATCAATATTCACTTCTTTGGAAAGATATGTTCTAGCTCAGCTAATATTGCAGCTTTGACACAGAAATTATTATGGGAAGTATTTTTCCTGAGTATCTTCAGGAAGCCATCCTGTTATAAGTTGTGAATTTTAGATAACACAATTAATTTCCTTAGAGTGATCAAATGATCAAACCTCCAGAATGTTTTCATCTGACTAAAACAAATACATTTTTTTTCTTTTTTCTTTTTTTTTTTTTTAAATGCTTCTTTGGTGAGGAAATATTATATTCACATTTTATGATGGGTTTACAAATTCCACATAGAGTGAGCATTTTAAAGCCATTAAACTCATAAAAGGACTAGAAGTGACCACAATTACAACTTAAATGTCTTTATTTATTATGTTTTTGTCTTTCTTAGTTCAAAAGAATTATTAATTTTAGGTTTTAATAAGTATCACTGTGTATTGTCACTTTATTAGCAAGCATTTTATTACTACTTTCACATTATATTATTATTTCCTCCCAAATCATTAAAATTTACCCAAAACCAAGGACAAGCAATTTCATAAAGCTGTTTCAAAAGCAAATTGATTCACATGAAAGAGGTCTTTTTTTCAGTTTATTAATAAGTAGGGAAGATTTATACAGTAGTTTTGCCTTTTATATATTCCCATACAACTTCAGAAACAAGAGCTATATGAACCAAAATATGTTCTGTTGTTTCTAGAAATCTCATTGTAAGAATCTCTTTGTCATTAAGGTTACTGATCAGAACAGAGTTTTAATCTTTTACTGGAAACATCAGTTTTATGAAAGTGGCCTGAAAGAGAAGGCCTACAAAGAACAAAGTCCTTGCAAACATTAAGAGTGAATGCAGAATCTCAGAGCTGTTAAAGTTAGGCTATATGTCTTCAAAGACTGTCTTTATGTAGATATTATAAAGCTAGAACAAGCTAGATGGCCATATACATTTATTTATATAGACTTTTATAGTTAAATTCTGTAGCTATTCAAGTATTACATTAAGTTTTTGTCAGAGAACATATAGAAACACATCATTGTCTTGAAAATCAATATAATCTTGAAATAGTTTCAGATGGGTTTAGGAATATGACTTTCTAAAGAAGTCTTCTAATGGTAAAAAAAAACAACCAAACAAAAAAAAACCCACAAAACAACCCAAAATGTACTTATCATATCTAGTTTAACAACAGTGTCTTTCAAGTGCTTTACCAGCAGGTTTACACCCTTGGAAATATATATTAGGGAACTCAATGTGTTTCATTTTACTGTGTTCCAAGGTAAAAATCTTCATAGCACTTTATTCCACTTCACAATGACAATAGAATAGCAGTTTGAATAAATAAATGAAATAAAATATAAAACCAGACAAATTTTATATTAGCTGGAAGTTCAGGATAGTACTCTAACTTAAGGATCATATAAGCATGATTAACTTGCAGCAAACATTTTATATTTAAGGATTACAATTAATAAGGTCATAAAAGCTAGTCAAGATAATCTAAGAATCACTTACTGTTTGCTTTTGATATATAAAAACTGACAAGCCTCTGGTTGTCACTGACAGTGGGGTATAACACAAAAAAATCTTTCTTGTGAATCAGTGACACTTTTTAATAAGAGATCAGGAAATGTTTATAGTAAAATTAGAAGGTGGGATAATGGTGAAAAAAAGTCTGAGACAACTTTACATGTGGAAGATCTTAACTTTCAGATGTGGAAATTGTGAGGAAAAACGAAAAAGCATTGCAAACCTGGTTGATAAAAGTTGAAAAAATGGAAGGAAGGAGAGGTATGCTGGGAAAAGTTACTACAATTTCAAAACTTGAGTGCATTATTTTAGTTTAACTTAAAGATCTCTACTGCTTTCCTCCACTGTGTATGTCAATGACAAACTCCTCTTGTGTTTTCAGTCTCATAGCATTTTACTCAGAATTCCTTAGATGCTAGAGCATAAGAATTAAGGGCAAGTCGTGTAGTTATCCTGTCTCATCCAATAATTCTGCATCGTAACTTAAAAAGTTTAAATGCTTATAAACAATTTTAGACTGCATTATGAGAAAATTATTGTTGATATTATAGGAACCATTCACTCAAGTTATATGCAGTAAGATAAGGGTCAAGGTTAAATGACAAAATATTGTTTGTACAAGTGTGAAATCATAGGGCAGTTCCAACAGGGAAAGTCCTTAGGCAAATAGAATTTAAATTGGACATGGACACCTGCCTGAAAAAAACATTGAAGTTACTGGGTTGCAACGTGATGTACAAGTACTGGAATACAGGGTATCAACTGGAGTTCATTGCTTGATGACAAATTGCCTGGAGCGTCTCAGAAAGAAAGTAAAGGAAGGAAAGTTTAAAGAAATTTTTTTCAGAGATCTGGCTTTGCTAAAGTCATTGTCAGCAACATTGTCATTTCTGTGTCAAAGAATTTACCTATTAATGTTACAAGTATTAAATTTGGTCTTTTCTTATTATTTTTTTTCCTTCTTTTTCTTTATTTTTAAGGTAATCGACTGTATAAGCTGTATACTTTTGTCTTTCTCCAAGGAAATATATCTGATATTTCAGAAAAATAAAAATTCAGGGTATATCCCACACTTGCTACAATAATTCTGATTTCAGACAGTTAAAGTTTAAATAAGGACTATTTCTACTTGTACTCACAGACCTATATTCAGTCCTTTCACAAGCTTCATTGTATAATTTGAGATATTACATGAATTAATTTTGGTGCATTTTTACATAGAAAAGAATTGGGGACATGCATTTTCTATTCCTTAGATAAACAATGTAATATTTTCTTAATTTAGGATTAAATTTGGTATCCTTGCTTGCAAAGCAACACTATTGGTCCATGTATCACCTCTGAATTAGTCCTCTGAAGTCAGGGATTAGTCACTGGGCTATTCCGCATGCATAAAAATATAAGAATTTGGCACTTAGATTATAACTGATGATATTGGATTTACTAGAGAAAGTTGTTTTCATTCAAATCAAGCCTTTAAAACTTAACAAGTAGCACTGGACAGAATCTGATTTTCTTAGCCTACCTTGTCTTTTTCTAACTGTGACATAAGTGAAGACTTAAACCTCATCGAATCCACATTATATTCACAATATTATTCCTGACAGTTGGGATAGTGATAGCATTAAGGATACTATAACTCTTCAGCCAAAATGATGAGTTAATAATCCTGTTTCAAGTGTAATGAGCTAAAAGGACATTATGATTTCATGAATTCATACTTGATTTGTTTTTCTTTATGTTCATGAAATTAGGAAATGAACAAAGTCTACAAAAGTGATAGACATGAGCAAAACATCTTAAATTTTCTCATCAGAGAATGTCCTATTTATACTACAGTTAACAAGAAAAAGAACAGATGAGATCTGCTATGTAGCAGAGATGATGTGATTGCCACAAATCCTCAGACCACAGTTGTTCTACATTTCTCTATGACCCCTTATGTCAATGAGCTAAACTTTTCTCAACTCTCAAATACCACAGCCAAATAATTTCAGAGAAGGCTGTGTATGAGCAAAGATGAATAAAACTTATGTTTTAGAACTTCAGCTGCCAAGGAAGCATCTTCATATGCATTTTTTTTTTCATATTCTGTCACATGTACATTTATGAAGAAGGACAGAATCTCTTTGTGCATCCACAATTTATATATAGTTTTGTTCTTTCAGCTAGGCTGGTCAAAACTAGTCAGTCAACATTCAAAGAAAGCCTTGTAATATATAAAATATCTTTAGAGGGAGGGAATAAATGCTGTTTAAGATACTGAATTGTTGGAACAGAACCAGTAATGCAATTCTTGTTCAGTTACATTTTTAGATGACTTATCAGATCTTCTGCTAATCTCTGCTTTGAGACTCAGGGAGTATGGTCTTTAAAATCTCCTGAACATAAGAAAAGAAATAATTTTAAAAACCAGAAGAATCCTTTACAAAACTTAGTAATATTGTGAAATCCACAATTTGGATCTGTTTCCAAATGTGATGCAGTAGCTTCTACCAATGATAAATCTAGAAACATGAGTAAATGCTGTAATCCTATTTCTTGTTTTACCATGGAAAATGAAAAGGAAACACAAAAACTTGTGCTTAACTATAACACTGTTAAAGAAACTGTCCCCTGGAACTAATTTAAAGCAATTAGTTTTGCGAAAATAAAGCTTAGATGTAAAAAGAATTTCTAAAAAAAAAGAGGGAAAAAAGAAACATACACTTTTATTTTTGCTTATGCTTTTGCTTATATCTTTCCCATTCTTTTCAACTGCTGGTAATGATTTCTCTTTTCTTGTGTGCTCATCCATTTTTTTTTTAAACTCATGGCTGCAAATCAAATAACATCTTCTTATTGCTTGTCACTTAGTTTCTCAAGCACCAAAGAGATCTGGCTTTGCTAAAGTCATTATCAGCAACATTGTCACTTCTGTGTCAAAGAATTTACCCATTAATGTTACAAGTGATAAATTTGGTCTTTTCTTATTCATTTTTTTTCCTTCTTTTTCTTTATTTTTAAGGTAATCAACTGTATAAACAATTACGTAATGTTAGACATAATATGGGAAGAAATCTGTCTAAAACATTAGTGTTACACATTTTATAATGAAATGAAAAAGAAAATAAATTGGCTTTAATAGTATAAAAAGAAAAATAATTTAAAAAAGATAGTAAAGAACACTAATGGCCTCCAAGGAAATGGTGTGTCTATTATTTTTTAAATTACTTATGTTTCCACCCTAACAACAACAACCTACAATGTGAAAAGTAATGTGAGACTTAGAATGCATGATGGCAAAGGCCAACATGGAAAATATCCCTAGGGAGGCTTTCCATTATTTTTGACACATTAAATGCTTTCTGCTTTTATTCATGAGTATTGAAGAAGAAAGAAAATTTTGCCTGCTGAATTTAACTACTGGTTCTTCTCTGTAAAATAAAAATTTTTAGTGCATTCTATGTTAAGCTACTTGAGGGCAGGGGCGAGGAGAAAACCCTAGTTCACAGATAGGGACATTATAGCAAACTTCCTTCTAGTACTATGTAGACTGTTGTTGGTAAACAGCTTTAATTCGCTGCTCCAGTGTCTCACCATGCTGATCATAAAAAAATTGATTTCTTATATCCAATATAAATCTACCCTCTTTTAGATCAAAACTCTTACTCCTTGTCACCACAGGTCTTGGTAAAAAGTCTCTCTCCAGCTCTCTTATAAGTCCTCCTTATATATTGAAAGGCTTCAAAAAGCTTTGTGCAGAGCCTTCTCTTCTCCAGGCTAAACAATTGCAGATCTCTCAGCCTTCCTTCATAGGAGAGGTGTTCTAGACCTTGGATCGTGGCCCTCCACTGGACCAACTCTAAAAGGTCTAGCTCTTTCTTGTGCTGGAGACCCTAGAGCTGGATGTAGCACTCTAGGTGTGTTCTCACAAAAGTGAACAGAGGAGGAGGATCACCTCCCTTGTCCTGCCAACCACTACACTTTTTATGTAGCCCAGGATATGGTTGGCTTTCTGGTCTGCAAGCACACATTGCCAGCTCACATCTAATTTTTAATCTACCAATATCCCTAAGCCCTTCTCTGCAGGGCTGTTCTCAGTCCATTCATCACCCAGTCTTTACTGATATTGGTGATTGCCCTGACTGAAGTGGAGGACCTTGCACTTGGCCTTGTTGCACTTCATGAGGTTCACATTGACCTACTTTTCCAGTCTGTCAAGGTCACTCTGGATGGCCTCCCTTCCCTCTAGTGTATCAACTGCATCACTCAGCTGCAAACTTGCTAAGAGTACAATCAATCTAACTGTCTATATCACCAATAAATATATTGACCAGCACCAGTCCCAGTACAGACCTCTGAGGGACACCATTTATTACTGATCTCCATTAGGACACTGAGTCATTAAATGCAACTCTTTGGTTGCAGCCATCCAGCAAACTGCTTACCCATCAAAAAGTCCATCCATCAGACTTACATCTCCCCACTTTAATATTGTGTTGGACCATGTTAAAGTCTTTACAGAGGCCAAGGTAGATGATATCAACTGCTCTTCCCTTATCCATCAATGCAGTTATTCCATGGTGAAAGGCCACTAGATTAACAAGGCATGATTTGCCCATTTTGAAGCTATGTTGGCTGTCTGTAATCACCTCCTTGTCATCCATATGCCTTCACATACCTTCCAGTGCTAATTCAGATCAACTGTTCTTTTTTTTTTTTCCCTCTGACACCATTCATGTCAGAACCATCTTGCAAAAAAGTAAAAGTGCTACATTGTCAGTTAAAAATATATTTATATTATTTTTCTCAGAATCATAACCTTACATTTGCATTCTTCACTCAAACTTGAAAATAGGTAGGGATCTGCTGTTACTCCAGTTTTTCAGTTGAGAAGTGGAAACAAAGAATAGCTAAACTGCTTACACTAAGCATGACCAAACCATGCCATGAAGCATTAGGAATAGGGCTGTTCAAAGCAAGGGTTGGTAAGCCAGCAGCCAGAGGTGGCCACAATACCAGCAGTGCCCTCACGGTCAGGACGTGATCTCAGAGAGTCTGAACAGAACGAGCTCAGTGTGTGCTGATAGCAGGATCCGTTGATCAACCCTACTAAAACAAGCAATGAACCAGGCTCAGGGTCCATCTAGAGAGTCCAGCCAGGAGCAGAAGAAGCTGGAGCCAGAAACAAGACTGAAGACAAGACTATAATATGAGTCCAAAGTTCTTCCAGGAAACAACTGGAGTCCAGAGGACAGCCATGAGAGTGATAAGAGGGCTGGAGCACCTCTTCTATGAGGACAGGCTGAGTTGGGGCTGTTCAGCCTGGAGAAAAGAAGGCCCCGGGGAGACCTTGTAACAACCTTCCCATGCCTGAAAAGGGACTACAGGAAGGCTGAGAAGGGACTTTTTACAAAGGCAGGTAGGGATAGAACAAGGGGTACTGATTTTAAACTGGAAGAAGGTGGACATTAGGTTAGACATTAGAAAGAAACTCTTTACTATGAGGGTGGTGAGACACTGGAACGAGTTGCTCAGCTCCCTCCCTGGAAGTGTTCAAGGCCAGGTCAGATGAGGCTTTGAGCAAACTGATCTAGTGGAAAGTGTCCCTGCTCATGGTAGGCGGGTTGGAACTAGATGATCTTTTAAGGTGTCTCTTCCAACCCAGACCACTCTATGATTCTATGAAAAATCTAGAGACAAAACTACAGCATAGAAGTGTGATCTGGGAGACAGTGCCAGAGAGAGAGGACTGGGGACAGGCACACTCATAATGTATTTCAGACAAGGACTGGGAACCCAGACCTGACTAGAACTACAGCTACTGGACAGCAGGTGTGGGCCCTAAGTGAGACTGCTCAGGACAGTTAAGGTCTCTGGTAACCTCAGGGCTCTGTCTCTGAATACCAAGGTTGATTTACTCAATTTTGTGGTAGTTCTAAATAGTTCACCAACCTTTACCTAGCAATGCTTCACTAGGCTCATCTGCAGGCCGACTTCATGGACATATATTTGTGTCCTGTCTTTAGTCTTTTCTGAGATAGCTCTTGGATGTAAAAAATGTATGTTATACATTTTTTTTTCCTATGGTAGGTAGTAATTTGTTTTCTTGACTATAATCAGTAAACTGATAAGTCCCAAAGACCTGTTTTCATTAGATATATATTCTCCAAGCCATGAATATTCAGCTGTGGTTATGACAACAATACCTGGTTTTAAGACTTTTAAAAGTGCAGAATCCCAGCCATCGCAGTTGGCAGGCCTAGAACACAGGAAAAATTAAACAATGAAGACATAGAGGGATTATCCTATACCCTCTTATCATCTATATGTACCTTCAGCACAAGCTGTGAAAATAAAAAAAAGCCTAACCAAACAGATTACCATTTGCACGGCCATAAAACCGAACCAAACCAAACCAAATCTCTAAAAGACCCCAAGCTAATGTAATAAATTGGGTAATAGATTTAATAGCAGCAAACTAATAAAAAATAAATCCACTGCTTATAGCCTAAGTATACCTATACTACCCCAGATACCTACCTTCTATTTTTAAGGTGAGAAATAATGTGAAAATAATATATAAAACAGCAATTAGAGAATAATCTAATCAACAACATAAGTCTGAGACAATCATTTTGAAGGGAAATGAAGTTAGTAAAAAAACCAACCAAACAATCCACCCTCAGGAAGACCCTAGGCTGATGCTCTGAAAGGATTATGTTAACCAAGCTGACTGGCAGATATGGGTTCAGAAAATTCAGTGCATATGATTTCATTTGGCATTTCAGGAACATATGTAGCAATAATTTCCTGGAATATAAAAAACTTTTTTTGTGATTTATGAAAGCTGTTTCTGAAATCCAAATGCTTCCTGGAGACAAAATTATTAACTCAAAACTTCTGGAACATTTTTACTAGTTAATTAAGATCTACAGTCTGAAATCATTCCATAATACCCATATTTTGGGATAAATGGAGGATAATCCATTGGTTGTTTTAAGTGCACCCATAGGAAGAGATACAGTGTTCACCATCAGTCTTTTAGAAAATGCCTATTTGTTTGATCACTTGTCTAGAAAGAAAACATTGGTTTCAGGACGATGTCAAAGAAAAGCACTGTCAGTTAATTGCCTAGCCTGGTTGTAAAAGAGGCAGTCTCTTTATTTGTTTTAAAGAACTGCTGGTGTACAGGAAATAGTTAGGGATAAATAGGGGAAAAGGAAATCATAAACGGGAGTTTGATTCTGGAACTTAGTGATTAAGACACTTATTGGGAATTAGAATTGTTTCTATGGGTGTCCTGGTCTTATAACTATTTAACTAATGACTTAAGTAAACCATAGCTATTTTGTTGAAAGCACAGCTAAAAACATGTTAGACCACTGACTACATAATATTGTCTTTTCTTATAATTTTTCTTTGACACACAAAAAATATATTCTGTTCTGTAAGCTCACAACTTTGACAGAATGCATATAGATCAGCCCTATCATGTTGCTAAGTTGTTTTCTTGAAATGTGGTGAATGAACGTTAAGATATTAAGCTCAAGCTTCTTGTTCCCTAAGTGAATATTTTAACCACAAAGTTGTCAGGAAATAAATGAGTGTCATCACAATTTCCAAACAATTTTAAAAGATGATCACAGCTGCATTTTGAATCAGTCCTTCTGGTACATATTAGATATATTTGTTACTTTTAGCCATCTTACTTTTTTGAAATCACTTCTGCTCATTAAGTAGAAGTCATATTGTATATTCTGTCAAAGATAAGAACTAATAGATTCTTTCATCTTTCTAATGCTGTCAATGGTTTCTTATCCTGGTCATGTCTGTCAGCACATTAAAAATAACAAAAAATAATTAGCACATTGGATTGAGAACTCATGGTTTACTAATCTGCTCCTAGTGTCATCCACGACCCATATGTTCATATGATCATGTGTTGTAGAATACAATGCTGATTTAAGTTTATGGACAGAAGAAGCAAGTCAATGTGGAAACAACATTTTCCTCCAAACATGCAATGATTCTAAAATATAAGTTTTCAAAAAAGGATTTAGTCACAGTCAGTAAATAGGCCTAGATCAAGTCAAGTCTACAGCAGGCTATAGTTCAGAAATGGCTGCATCCCTATGACAAGGCAAACTTGGAAAATTTGATATGTTGTATTTTTTTTCAGAGAACTACCAAAACCTTTAGAGAAATCACTGTAGCTTTATTGGAAGGAAGCATTGATTATGCCAAATATTTCTACAGTAAACGAAGATATTGCCCAAGTTGGGGGCAATAACCACTGGTTTGTGTTGTCAATTAAGATTGTTTTCAGTACTCATTATTGACAAAGGTAGGTGGAATGGCTATTGATTCTTCTTTTCAGTCAGTGGTATATCTAAGATATTTCCATTCATTTGTCTATTATAGCTCTATTGGATGGATTATAGTACACTTTGCCCTATTTTTTTCTCCCTGTGAAATATTTTATCTTATTTCTTTCTTATAGAAACAGGTTGTTAGCATTAAAATGTTATCATAACTTGATTTAGTCCTTGATATGAATGAGGCTCTATTTTACCTAAGCTTTTCTGAGATATATTACTACATCTATATAGACATATTACACTGAGATAGTTAGTTAGAATAAGTTTAAGAAATGTGTCCTGCAATTTTGGCACTGCTCTACAACCCTAAAAGTGTTTATTTCTTGGCTTCCTCATAGGTTTTGCAAAGCTTTGGACAACTATTTAATAGTGCTGTCATTTACCTTATTCTCTATAAGGCCTTCCTATTTGGAAAAACAAAAACCAAAAACCAAAAAACCCCAAGTTTTTGCAATGGCAGATCATACATACATACAATTGGGAGGAGTGGCTGGCACACCAGAAGGTTGTACTGCCATTCAACGAGACCTGGACACACTTGAGAGCTGGGCAGAAAGGAACCTGATGAGGTTTAACGAGAGCAAGTACAGAGTCCTACACCTGGGGAGGAATAACTCCATGCATCAGTACGGGTTAGGGGCTGACCTGCTGGAGAGGAGCTCTGAGGAAAAGGACCTGGGTGTGCTGGTGGACAGCAGGCTGGCCATGAGCCAGCAGTGTGCCCTTGTGGCCAGGAAGGTCAACAGTATCCTGGGGTGCATTAAGAAGAGCGTGGCTAGCAGGTTGAGGGAGGTTCTCCTCCCCCTCTACTATGCCCTGGTGAGGCCACATCTGGAGTGCTACATCCAGTTCTGGGTTCCTCAGTTCAAGAAAGATGGGGATCTTCTAGAGAGAGTCCAGCAGAGGCCACAAAGATGATTAGGGGTCTGGAGCATCTCCCGTATGAGGAAAGGCTGAGAAAGCTGGGACTCTTCAGCCTGGAAAAGAGAAGACTGTTTGTAAATATCTGAAATGTGGGGGCCAAATGAATGGGGCTGGGCTCTTTTCAGTGGATGAGGGGCAATGGGCAAAACTGGAACACCGGAAGTTCCATACAAACTTCAGGAAAAACTTCTTTACTTTAAAGGTGACGGAGCACTGGAAGAGGCTGCCCAGAGAGATTGTGGAGTCTCCATCTCTGGAGATATTCAAAACCCGCCTGGATGCTTTCCTGTGTAACCTGGTGTACGGAACCTACTTTGACAGGGGAGTTGATTTAGATGATCCCCTGAGGTCCCTTTCAACCCCTACATATAAGTAGATAGATACTTTTTCGAACTATCTTCTGAAAAAAAGGGATTTATAAAGAAATTACACAGAGAAAAGTATAGACAAGACTTTATGTTGAAATGTTGAAATGCTGAAATGTTGAAAATGTTGAAAAAGACCAAGCTAAGCATTTTCAGTAAGGAAGCATGAAAAACATCCTAGGCAGAATTAATACATTCTACTAGTTAATAACTGACAATATCTAATTATATTGGGGGAAGAGAAGAAAAACATGAGCCGGCAATGTGCGCTTGCAGCCGAGAAGGTCAATTGGATCCTGGGATGCATTAAAAGAAGCATGGCCAACCGGTTGAGGGAGGTGATTCTCCCCCTCTACTCCTCTCTCGTAAAGCGCCATGTGGAGTACTGTGTCCAGTTCTGGAGCCTCCAACACAAGAAAGACATGGACCTGTTTGAATGAGTCCAGAGGTTCCAGAGAACCATTCTATCATTCTATGATATTTCAGTTATAAAAACATAGACCAGGCCGCAAAATTATATAGACCATGTTACAAGTTTCATTGCTTGTATTCTCTATTTCATTGTTGGTATTCTCTATTTCATTGCTTGTATTCTTTTTTTCCTCCATTTCCCTTTCCCTTTAAATTTCATCTGCAAAAACACTTCTATTCACACAAAGCCTGCACAGTCTGTGTATGTGTATATACAGATGTTTCTACTAGAATACTGCATAAAGTATGAAGCAAGCTGTAATTCTTTCTTCAAAAGATTCTTTTAGTTCTCATTTCAGTAGTTTAATTGTCTCTGAGGTCAGCTTTTGTTTATAACATACCGTGTGGTGCAGTAACCACTAGTGGCCATACTCTCTGAAAAGCAATTTTAAAAAATCAAAACAAATCAAAACAAAAAACCAACTCAAAACCAAACAATGAACACCTACTGAAGCTGTTACTGTTCAGATTACAGGGATAGTTTTATATAAGGCTAGGAGCAATACACAATAATAAAAAGACTTTTGCTCCTTTTAGAATAGGGCTGTGGTGTAAATGGTATCAATATGTCTAGAAATAGAGCAGAGAAGAGTAAAACTTCTGGTACTCATAATGACCTGGCCTTCCTTTAAAAACAAAACAAAAGAAAACAAAAAACCACCATGGTTTCCTGTGTTTGATGTTTCCTCAGAGGATTCCTTACAATGAAACCACGTTCTGTGCTATCAGCTTTCTTGTCATCTACCACTTTTGAATTGCAAGAAAATCTGATTTTTCGAATGAATGAAATAAGAAAACAAACACACACACAAAGCTTTTCAAGTTATTTTAAATGATTGTGAGTTTGATCTAGCTCAGTAAATTTGTCTTTCTTAGTTAATGAGATGGAATTCAGTTTGTTGTATGACAGTCCACATTTAAAACATTTTATTATACCCTTCAGTAAGAATGATTCTGTGTCTTTCCTTTGCTTTGAATCCTACTGAGAGGATGAAGCTATGTTTCCCTATTTTTCCTGGCAGTATTACTTTCTCCTCTGGCACATTTTCACTGAAGAGTTAGCCCTGGCACATAAAATCAGTAACTTCCTTCTTCTTCACACACAGAGCTCTTAGATCCAACTTGAGTAATAATTTGCTGCTTAGAAAGTTGTGGTGGAGTTAGTCTTGTCCAGAAGCTAGATGTCCACTCAGCAACTCTCACTGACCCTTCTTATCAGGATGTTGGGAAAAATAACATGAGAAAGATTATGGATTGAGGTAAAGAAAGTGAGACCACTTGCTAGTTACTGTCATACGCAAAGCAGACTTGATGAGGGAAAAATTATTTATATTTATTGTCAAGACAGATTCAGGTACTGAGAGATAAAGACAAAAAAACCCAAAAAACCACAAAACTAACCCATCCACAGAACACCCTTTTTCCAGGCTCAGCT
>NW_010338982.1:22468-28319 GCF_000700745.2 Antrostomus carolinensis
GCCTTGAGCAGCATGGTGGAATATGGAAGGCTGTGGTCAGTACTTAACAGTTACTCTCTGCTGCTCCTTCCTCCTCACACTTTTCCCCTGTTCCAGCATGGGGTCCCTCCCACAAGATACAATACTTCAGGATAAGACTGCTTCTGTATGGGCTTTCCACAGACTGCATATCCTCCAGAAAATGTCCACCTGCTCTGGTGTTAAGTCTTTCATGGGCTGCAGTGTGGATATCTACTCCACTCTGGTCCTCTCCATGGGCTGAAGGGAAGCACTTGCTCTAGCACTCGCATCACCTCCTCCTCCTCTTTATAGTCAGACTGCTGTTTCTCACTCTCTTCTTTTTCCTCCTCCTCTACCTGAGTGGTGTTTTTGCCCTTTCTTAAATACATTCACAGAGGTGTCACCAGCTTGCTTGACTGGCTCAGCTGTTTGCTGTGATGGGTCTTTTACAGAACTATCTGGAATTGTCTGTGTCTGGCATGGGGCAGCCCCTGGCCTCCCCTCTCAAAGGCCAGCCCTGAAGCCTGCTGCTGACAACACCTTGCCATGGACACCTAATACAAAAACTCCTCTTTCAGCTTGTTCGGTTGCATGTTTTGTTTTATCTTTGACCACAAGACAAAATATAGGTGATGTCTTCTTTCAAGTACCAAACCTATTTGATTTTGACATTCGGGTTTTATTATTTTAGTCCCGAACTAAAATAATATTGCAACACTCTGACTAGAACAGAAGGTTTCTCCCACAAGCATCGAAGAAACAGTTATATTGGATTATTAATTTGCTTTATTTTTGTATCACAAAAAAACTGTAATGAGATGTCAGTGCGCACCAGGCATTCATGAGCATTTTAGGCTTAAAAAGGTGCTTAAATTTGAAGGTCAATTTAACTGTTCAATGGAAATGTGGGTTATGATAGGATGTAAGATTTTTCCAGCCTTGTAAGCAAAAAATAATCTAAACCAAAATAATCTCATTCAGTCAAATTGACTTTATCAAGGCCAATTTTGACATAAAATTTCATTATGTTCAAATTTAGAAAGGAAGAACAGACATGTTCTTCACTCTCCTTGGTAAAATTGTCAACATGAAATGCTTATCTACTATATAGAATCAGATGTTTCTCTAGCCTGGAGTTTAGAACACAGCTGGGAGAAGCAAGTCATGGAACTTTACACTAGAAGTTGTAAAATTGCTCAGAGTGCATATACAGGCTGAAACCGTACACATAATTTAGGAAAAATAACAGTTTTGTCTATGAATGGTGCTGGTATGTAGGCTTAAAATTGGCATTGAGCTACTTGGTATTTTTGAAACTTGAAAATTCTATAGGCTCCCAGGAGCTGTAAAGTAAGTATTCATCATGGTATTTTTAGATTTCTAGGGAATTTACCATGGATGTACGTTTGTTTGGAGGTCTGACTTTGAACTTAGATGCTGAGTGTAGCAGTTAAATATTGGTATCTTATTTCTCAATTGAATACTTCATGTTTATTTTCCATGTCAATAACCTTGTCACGTAGTCATTCGAAATAAAAGTTTAAAGATTTCATAGTAACTGCTACATAGTATGTAATAGACTTTATAATAATATTGTTAGACACTGCACCATCTTAATATCTCCTCTCATTATTTCAATTTTGTATAAATCTAATTGCTATTCATTCATGCAGAATTAATTTTTAATTGAGAATTCAGTACCATAGGAAATACATCCTCCTGCTATTTATATTTATTTTTTTTTCCTGCAGGTTAATCAGACCTGACAGTCTGATGGACATTTTCACTACCTGTGAGTAACATTACTGAGGTAAGTAAGAACTCTGAGAAAAAGGAAAATAAAATTCAATAATCTCTGAATATTCAGTATAATTTTTCAAACTTACAAGTTTTTCAATTTGTAAATTTTTGGGGAAAAGTAGCTTAAAATTAAGTTCTTGATCAACCTGTTGGAAATTGAACTTATATCAACACAAGATTAAGCAATGTGCTTGAGGGCATGACTGAGTGAATCTAAACAACCAGTTAGAATGAGCTCCCAACAGGAGATAGCTGAAGCAGTTCATCAGTAGACACATTCATAACTGTGCAACAAAAGCTACTACTTCTCAAAAGGCTTTTCAGATATTGATGCCTGTTGAAAGCAATGCTGTATCTTCATAAGGAATTTGCTTTAACTGATGTAGTGGGATTTTTACGCAACTTAATCTTGAACAGAACTAGAACAAATATGTAGCTATTAGAAAATGTCTGTCAGTTAAATGGTTCTTAATTTTCTGTTGTTGTTAGAAGAGCCAAATTATTGCATAATACTCTATTCATTACCTTAAATTTAGTAATCTAGTAGGTTATTTACACATTTTCAGATTAGATAAAATAATTTCTGGCAGCAGCATGAAACATATAAAGATATTCCTGCATGCCACACAGGAGTTCCAGCAGAGAAAGAAGAGAACAAAGTAGTCTTTTACATAAACTTAGGTGCAAATTCCCTTAGGTAACTTCAGAAATGGTGCTTAGAAAAGATAGGAATGATGTTTAATACCAAATGCCATTTCACTTCTTTTGACCTGTTAAAAGCTTGTCATTTTACCCTCAATAAAATTGCTCTAGGCCTTCAATTGCTTCAGTCAAATGTTAGCAGAAAAAAAAAAAAGTTACTAAGCACAGTACAAGGTAAATGGATGAAGACAACCTTCATATTTTCTCTTAGATAACAACACAAATAAAATCACTATATACCCATGGTAATATAAGCTTCATGCTGACTGCAAGTTCTCTTATGTGGATTAAGATACAGGCTTTATCTGCAAATCCTTAACTGGAAGTCCAGTTCTGTTTCAGCTAAAAACCTATCTTTAGGGAGTCTCTTCTGAGGCTTGTAAGCTCACTGAATGTTCCAAAATACTTTGCTTATTGTTTGGTGTTTTCATATTCTCAGAATTAAATATCTCATGTGAACTTATTTTCCAAAGAAGTATGGAAAATTTACTTGTGTGTCTGCATATTGGTGGGATTCTTGTCACAGACAGTCAGTGAAAACTAATTTTAGTTTGTTTGTCTTTCTTTCTGTTTCTGCTAAGAGCGTCTGAAGTTCTAAATGCAACTTTACTCAAGAGTAGGTGATGAGGACCTGCTAAAATAATAAAAGTTATTGTTGTTGCTTTGGTCAAGTAGTCAAGCAATATTAAGATTCCTGTAAAGTTACTTTTCAAGGTGGATATAAGTCAAGAATCTTTGATACTTTTTTTTTTTTCCCCTGAAATGGTCTTTCCTTCAACCCAGTGAAAGCACAACTGTGAGTACTTTTTTTTGCCTAGAAATCTGCAAGTACAATGAGCTTTGTGTCTAAGAATCTCTAGATGTGATTCACTTCACGCAGCAGAGACATTGTACATCTGAGCTGGTTTACAGAGGCTGTATTTGCAATCAAAGATAAATATATACTTTCAGGTTGCGATTAATTTAGATCTATCCTACGTATTTGTTTTGCAATAAAATGAGTTGGACAGTTTATCTTCCTTCACTCTAAAGTAGGTCCCCAAAAACTAGATATCTACATGTAGTATAGACATGTTCTGGACGGTTGCACTAGAATCTGCAGCTGCTCTAATACACACAAGGGTCAAATTCTCAATTTGAGCAGCCTGCCTGGCACCCACTTGGCACTACTTAGTAGCTTCAGTGAGATCAAGAGCGTCAGAGATGTAAACAGAAACACTAGAATATTCTAGCATATAGCTCTCGGGGAACTGAGGAGATACAACACTCCAATTCAGGTGAGGTGATCTACAGCTCATCTGTGCAGAAAGAAGATGTTTTTGTTTACTTTTTCCTCCTGCTCTTTTCCCTTGCTCTCAGCTCTCAAATCATGCCCTCTCCTTTTGCAATTCTGATGTTGCTTGGAACTTCTGGGTGAATACATAGTTCATTAACCCAGTGAAAAATTAGCTACCTTATGCCAGAGTAGTTTTCTACTCTAATCTGAGTTTAACTGAGTTGTTATAATTAATATTATTGATATAATTGATCTATGAAGTTGATATAATTAATATTAGCATACCTTGAACCCAAATATAAGTGTATAAAAATAGTGTAACCAACAACAGGGTTCAAGCATTTTTCTAACACTGTGATGGCATAGTGAAACACAGTATGTAACGATTTTACATATGTACCTTGCCAATGTGACCTTCAAAGGGCCAAAGATGGGTCTAGTTGCACGTACAGGGTATCCAACTAACAAGAAATGGTGAAGAAAAACAAATTAAGAAAAAAGGTCTACAAGCAGCCAGGAGATCCTGAAGAATACCTGATACAATGACATGTACAATGACTAGTCAAAAAGATGTTACACAGTATCAGGAGAAAATGGCATCACTTTCTGAAGGGAAGTGAAAAGTAAAACCAGTTAGGATTACTATAACAATTATTTACCCATTATGTTCTTACACATCGGAGGACTTTGTTACCTGGCCACAAGTATGCAAGACAATCTCAGTTTACTTCCTTCAGAACTTGGAAGAGAGAAAGTGAGGTAAGATAATTCAGTGTAAATTGGTTATTCCAAGCTAGCAATATCATAGACCATTGAAAAGAGCTTCTGAAGCTTCTGAAGTTCTAAATGCAGTGATTTCATTCAGAGGCCTTCTGAATTATCTCTAGTTTCTTGGCCAGATTCTTTTTTTTTTTTTTTTTTTTTTTAAATATTTAATGAAAGTGGTATCTTCATGTCAGGGTCAACCTGATATCTAGTATTACTAAGAGCTATTAAGTTGCTGCTGTGTTCCCTTGAGAAATGAATTAAATAATGTAGTAAAAGTAGAGTCATCAAAATATCTGGATAAAATCCAGTAACCTTAGTATTTATGGAACTTGATTTGCCATTCTGCTACACAGTGTTTGTACTATTATTATCAGTCAAAAGAGATGCAGCAGTATGAAATAAAAGCAAATAAAGAGATAATCATGCTCCATGTCTTATTGATATGAAACCTATTGCAAAGCTGTACTAAAAATAAAATAAATAGAGATAAAATAATTTTTGTTTGATACACTTTTGGTATCCACATTCTTTGTTCATTTATAATATAAATTGGTGATTTGAAATATTTTGTTGCAGAAAAAGTAGCATATGTGTATTATGAAAAAGTTTTCCCCTGCTTGATACCTTGGTCTGAGCTGTGATATCCATTATAAGGTAAAAACTGATCCTTCAGTCAAGCATAAACACAAAAAACCACATAGAAGCTTACTCTTGATAAGGATATATTGACAAGATTATTTGAAAAATCTCCTCACATCCT
Organism: Antrostomus carolinensis; assembly: GCF_000700745.2. Classification (NCBI taxonomy): domain Eukaryota; kingdom Metazoa; phylum Chordata; class Aves; order Caprimulgiformes; family Caprimulgidae; genus Antrostomus; species Antrostomus carolinensis. The sequence goes on from NW_010338982.1 coordinate 27,775, forward strand.
TGTAACTAGACTGTTAAGTATAGTAAAATGCAATGGGGGATACCTGTTGAAGGGAACAGAAGTGTCCTGGATTTTAAAATGAATTTCCTGACATACCATTGCCCAAGACAAAAATATTTTTATTTTTACGTGGCATTTTATTTGCAGTTAGATGTGTACACATGCCTGTATTGGTTCCTGGCATTCCACAAATGACCTTTAATGCACAGCTGTGGGTACCAAAAACTCTAAATAAAGACCTATGAAAACACTAGCTCATTGACAGCTCTCAAGTAAGTTGCTGCAGTAATTTTATTATTTTAACTACATACATATTAAAAAAACCCACTACTGAGTTACAATAAATAAAATATTGAATCATATATGCAATGCAACGAAGTTTGAGAGTGTTGGTAAAATTGAAGCAATTACGAATAGAGTAAGAAAATAATAAAAGTAAAGGCAAGGCATTCCTTGACTAACAAGCAACTGGAGATAGTTCCTTACACAATACAAAATGTGAGTGCTTCCAGAATATTCACATGGGTGAAGATGTTGGTTTTTAA
>NW_010338982.1:28342-41574 GCF_000700745.2 Antrostomus carolinensis
ACTACTTCCTGAGAAATTATCTGCCTCCTCAGTTGTCCCAGCAGAGCACAACACTCACTCAGATCAGTGGGCAGAATTACAGTAGTTGGGTATTTTCCCAAGAAGCTAGAAAGAATTGTTTCCTGCTAGTTACAGAAAATCTTACGTTCTGGCTACATTTTGCTATTTTTTTAGTGGAAGACTTGACTGACTAATCTACATGAACAAACTAAAGCATTGAACACAGTGTTTATGTCTTTGAAACCTGAATTTGAAAGTATATAATTACAAAAAATTCTGCAAAGTTCTTACTTTACTATAATCTTTACATTTGCTGACAGAAGGAATGTTGTAGGCTATTTCCAAAGGTAAACTTTAAAGCCAGTGGGAGTTTCTGAGTTATGCCAAGCTTACAGGCTGAAGTGATCTTTAGAATATTAAAAGTCACCCAGAAGATATTCTTCAAGAACTTAATCTCCCCTTGGGTTGATCTTCCAACTTCATTTAGGCTCTGGTGTTAGAGCAAACTTGTATCTAAATAGGACTGCAACGAACATTATAGTAATTCAGCTTGATTCAGCATCTGTCATCTGATACAAAATGGTTATTCAGCTTCATGGCTGAGTATTTTATCTCTCCCTGTGGAGTAATTGTTGGAGGTAACTAAAAATCAGAAAATGGCTGTGTCCACACACTAAGGGAAGGTACAGTGTCGAGGATGATCCAGGGGAAAAGCGCAGCTGGTATGCCAGGAATTTAATAACACTGCCTTGGTCCTTCCCAGAAAGGAGGGAATTAAGGAAGACACCATCACAGTCAGGGAAGACATCATCATGGACCAGTCAGGGACAACATCATCGAAGACCTCTGACACCTGGGACCAGCTGACATGATGAGCCTTTCTTCTCCCTCACTGGTGCGCCCTTGGGTAAGACTTAGACTTAGATCTAGACTTACACTCAGCTGATAACTTCTCTCTCAGACACTTAGAAAATCTCTAGAGGATTATTTTACCAATTCAGCACTTTGAAGTAACCTAACACCCTGCTACCATTAATGGTTTCAGTAATTTGTAACCTCAGTATAAGTATATACTTCTGCAGATAGTGGTTTATCACCGGCAATCCATATGAACCTGTATTAATCTTGTTGCCCTATTAAAGATGCTCTTATTTGCTTACAAAGTTGCTGCACAATTTCTTGCTGAGCTGCTGCCTGATGGGGCTGTGGGAGTCCATTTCTTGCTGGGCTGCGGCCTGATAAGGCTGCAAGAGTCCATAGATTGTGACTGGCCAATGGGTGCGGGACACTATGAAGTGGATCTGGCACTGACGTGCTCAGACTTGTGGTGTCTTGTCAAACTGTGTCCCTCTGTAACCAGCCACCCCAACTGACCGTGCTCACTGGGACGCTGCTAAATTCTGCAGGTTTAGCTGTGAAAGTCCATAATTTGTGGGCACAGGAGTGCAGTGCGCTATTCGGTGCATCTGCAGCTGTTGGACTGATAGTGGTAGTACTGCCACTCAGTGCATTCACAGCTGTTGGATCAATAGTGATCGACTGATTCAGTGCATTCACAGTTGTCGGACCATAGTGCTCTATTTGGTATCACTCAGGATTTAAGCCTAGCTGTCCCTAGCTCCTCCAGTTAACTGAGGGTCAGTTGGAACGCAAGGAAATTGCTCTACCAACCCTTTCATGCAACACTCCCCAAACCTAGGAAATTTCTATCATAGTTTCTATTGATTAAAATAACTACATTTCTATCATTCAGAAAAAGGTCACAAAGGAAATAAAAAAGTAACTAAAAAACACACAAAGCAAATCTTGAAAAACAAATTTAGAGACAGGTTGGTTCCTGCTTTTCTACTTCTATAATGCATGTACAAATATATATATTACCCAATTGTACTCTTTCAGAAACTATGCCCCTGAGTCTGTATTTTATTACCATCAAAAAATAAGGTAGACATAGCTGTTTGGAGAGGCATAGCTCTTCTCAAAACTATTCACTGTTCAATCCTATACATTAGTACAAAATTTTCTAGAACCTAAACCTCTCTATGAACCTCTCTACATAATACTAAAGAGATTGTATTTAAATTCATTGTAATTCTATTTACAATAGTAGAAAATTTAGTGGGAAGAGAAAAAAACAAAACAAAACAAAAAAATGATAAAACAACAACCCAACCAAACAAAAAGATAAATCAGTAAAAATAACTCCAAAGGTCATTCAGAGTTTCTAGGACAGCAAGAAATGTTAGGATTGGAGGGAAAATAAAAGCCACAATAACCCCAACCAAAAATATGCTGTTGATCTGAAAGGCATGGAACAAGCCTTTATGCTACAGAGTAACACAAAATAGCAGGTGTGAGACTGTTCTTATAAACTCACATCTTATATCTATATAGTTTTCCTCCTAGTTAAAAATATGGGAGAGAAAAAAAAAAAAAAAATCAGGCTGCCAGTTGATTCTGGACCCCCTGTGTTTCTCAGTAATATTGTAAGAAACCACTAGAAATGCATAAGTGCAAATGAAAACATAGCTAATATTAATTACCAAAAAAACCCCCTGGAAATAAAGAAGAAAAATATTTTTATGTCATAATACACAACAACAATATTCATACTGATTCAGAAACAAATTTTAGAGGTAGAAATAATACTATTGTTTGTCTATGAAAACTGTCTTCATGAGAGAGTTCCATGGAAAACTTACTACATTTACTTAGGAAATCTTGTCACGGATTTATTCCAGTGATATTTTCTGCTCACTCACTCTACTGTCAGTCTATTGTCAATACTTATAAGCATACTGTTTTCCAAATGCTGAATCATTCATTAATACAAGCTCCTTTTCCAGGAGAAACTATTTTATAGTTTTCAATATTTTTATTATTTTTGTTGCCAGTTATAATGCAATCTTAAAAAGAAAATCTTAATCCTTAACACAAGGCAGTTTAAATCAAGTGTTACAGATTTTGTAATGTTTATTTCCACACTACTTGGTGTTAAACTTTCAATGTTCACTTCTAAAACAATTCCCTTAGGATGTATTGAATTGCAAAATCCATGAACCAATAAGTTACTTGCAGTTTATTTCAGTATCTTTCTTGGTAGCATTTTCATTTGTAACTTCAGAACTATCCTTACACCCCTTGTTTCTAAATCCCAGGAACACCATAGTATATGCACAAATAGTTCACTGACTTTCAAAAAGTTTTTATGATCTATTTTATTATTTATTGATTTTTTTACCAAGACCTGAAGCTTTAGCTGTTCCTTAGATTTTCAACCAAAATATACACAAACCCAAAACATCCTTCACAGAAGCTATAGGATATGATATTTGCCTTTTTTGACAACTGTACAAATCTGAAGCAAATTTACTAAAGTCAATAGCACGTAATTACTACAGAACTCAGAATTACTTCCGCACTTTGAGGCATGATGCTACAGAGTCATTTAAATTTGCAATGCATGCTACACGTTCTTATTCCTGAGTTCCATGTCATGTATCCTTTCTGTTTCACTGATAGACTAATATATTTTGGATTTGTCCTAGTGTAACTGTAATTTGGTTGTTTATCATTCCAACAGATTTAAGTCTTCAAATATATCAATACATAATTAAACTTGTATGCCTAATAAACAAATTGAATATATTAGGAATAACAGCTCCCTATATACTAGGAGTCCTACCTATAAAACCACATGTGATGTTTTCCAAACTAACCAAAAGTGTGACATTCCTTCCCTTCTTCCAACACACTTTTTGGCTCAAACACTTTTATACTCCCTATAGCAGCATTTCAAGGTCAAATTCAGACAGGAGTAAAACATTTTAAAATAGTTGTTTCACTGAGTAATAATTTGTTTTTTCTTTTAATCTTAACATTTATGACTTCCTTTGAGCTTTTTTTGTGACTCCAAATGGAGTCATGATCACGGTTTGAGAAACCAAGCCATAAAACTTTATAAGGTGTACAAGTGCCATCATAAGTGGATAAGAAATGCCTTGTAAAATTTGTTATGGAATTGCATAGTTTTGTCATATCTTGAAAATACATTTGGGAGGTCAGACTGTGGCCAGACATATAAGAACTGATGAGTTCAGAGAGTACTATCTCCATCCCTTTATCTTCTTTGGTCCCAGTTGAACTACCCATGCAAGTGCACATGTTGTTCTTCTAATAGAATCCTAGTAATGTTACAATGTAAGAAGAGCCCATAAATCTTTTCCATCCTATATCAGTGCAGTTGCTTAAGGGAAAGTATAAATGCTTTTTCAAGAAGGAGGATTTCTCTATTCATGAAGGTCCTTACAAGTCTAATGGAAAAGTAAAGTATGTACCTTTACAAAAACCAGCTTTAGTTCACCTCCACAACTATATTCTATTTCTAGAAGCAGCAGCTGACAAGAGGATGTGGATGGAAATAGAAACAGTTTAAGAACTGCCAGCAAAATAATTTTTGGTGTCAAAACTAGCATTTCAGAAATAATCCACTGTTAAATGAATATTTATTTCAGAACTATATTTCCAAAGATTTGAAAATTTCAGTTTACTTTTCTTTTAATATTATTTGAAATTTAGGCTTCATTTTTTTAAGTTACTAATAAAAAAATAACAACATACTTGAAATGACTGATCTTGAAAGCCTTTCTCATATTAATCATCCCCACCTTGTGTATAGCTTAGGTGGGTTCTGTGGGACTAATTACATGAATTATATTTACAGGATCTTTTTCCCTATGACTGTTCTCATACTATTTTCTATTAGGGAATAACAGGCTTTGTCATTAGACAGTTTGATTTAATAAATTTTTTAAACATAAAAAAATAATTTAATCTTGGGTCTTTTTCTAAATGAACCTTTCAAAATTTTATCTACTATTAACTGTTAGAATGAAACAGTAGAATAAAACATACATTTCAGTAAGTGAATGATGTATGCCACCATTTCTGTTATGCATAATTTTATGTAGCTTAATATTCATATCAATAGCTGATGGCAAAACTTACATAAAACATATGCTAAAGCAAAGAAAATAGTTTATGTGGAAAAGCCCAGTCTTTTGAGTGCTTAAAGTCACCAGATAATGCCTTAAGAGGTGAGAACTACACTGGCAGTAAGGCTGGAGGTTGTTACTTCACTTGATAAAGAATAGTATTGGTGTTGACACTTTATCACATGCTCAGTTATACTGTGATTAATTTCTTCATGCCACTGGGAAACATTTTTACTATAGCCAAAAGCGAAGTAATTTTGAATGTTAAAGCATACATTAAAAAACCTTTTTTTTTTTTTTAATCTCTTCACTCTTATTCTCTGCTTCAATGTAACTAGAATTAGGCAAGAAATAATAAATTGGTTTGAAAAATTTTCCCTCACTCTCTATCTTTCATAAAATGATGCTAAACTCTGACACTTTGGGTCACTTTCTATTGAAGCTTTGAAGAAATTAAAAAAAGCCACTCTTGCTCAAAATGTCAAGCTGTGAAAAGTCATCTGCTACTAAACTTTTGAGTTGTGGAGACTCCTATCCCTATTTACAGTCTACTGATTTTGACATGTACACTCTATGGATTTCTACCCTTGCTTTACATCTATCTACACTTAATAGAATAGAATAGAATAGAATAGAATAGAATAGAATAACCTTGCTCAACTACCTGACCACTTAGTATTACTATCCTTCAATTCAGGTCTGTAGTCTGCTATTATTGAGATACACACACTAATCTCCTCCTCTATACTCGTTTGGAATCTTGCTTTTCTGTTCATGTGCAGGAGGTATGTCACTAAACCACCAAAGAACTCTAGACAAACTTGGATGTAGGGTCAAATATGTACAAAATCCTCTGTCTGTAGTGCCATGTAACAAAAGAACTTCCTTTTATCAAAGAATTGCCACCTCTTTATTCAAAAGTGCCTTGGTAAGTTATTACAGAGTAGGCTTAGTCCAAATCTCTATAATAATAGCAAATAATATCCTTGACTGTACAACTGATGAGAATAAATAGGGCAAACGGAATAGAATATACTTCAATGAGTAAAAGGAGACATGAAATACTATTGTACAAGGAAATTATTCCTGATAGTATAAAATACTTGAGTTACTAAGCAGCTAAAATAGACTCCAACATCACAATTGAGTTTTTTGTTTGGGGTTGGTTTTTGGTTTTTTTGTTTTTTTGTTTTTTTTTTGAAAGACAATTGTCAGCCTATTTTCTAACATGTTACTTTATATTGATGTCAGTCTACTTTGAATGAAAACATAAACCTGAGTTGAACACAATATAGAATTAATAAATAACATCTTCCAGTAAGAAGAGTGAAAGACTGGCTAGTATTCATATTTCCAGTTCATTTTAATTTTCATTCTGTTTCTTACATCCTCTCTATTCACATTAAAATTTTAATGTTGAAAGGAGCATTAAAGCAGTTAGTCACAGTCCCCACTTCTTCAGATAACTGGCATGAATCATTCACATAATTTGTCTCATACAGATTTAGTATGTCTGCTGCTGCTGAGCAATCAGGTTGTACTCTCCGATCTATTCTCACTCACAGCAAAGGAATCCCACTAGAATTCAGTGAACATGCCCATTAAGCACAAGGCCTCCGGTGTCAGCTGCTGAGTTGTTATCACATTAATGAGTTAAAACTCAGCTACATTCTTAGTAATGACCAAAGGGCATACAGTGCCAGCTGAAAGGCAGAGAAGTGATTGCACACAAGAGACATAAAGCTTAACTTTGTCATTGCCTAATTCTAGGACACTGGGATACCTTCCAAGGGCTAAAATGGCTTTTTGAATTAATCCACATAAGGGTCTCTCAGTTGTCTTTACCTCTTCTTTGGCTCTGCCTACTTAGCTGTCCATTTCATGAAAATATCTGAGGAGCCTTTAACCTGTTCTTGCGTCCTAGGAAAATGTCCATATAGCAGTACAAATACAGTGAAAACAGATGCAATAGATGTATTATTCTGCAAAGTGTAGGAGTGTTTTATGGATCTTTCACAGAGAAATATGTACATTTGAATAAATCACACAACTTTGAAAACATAAGTGGTTTGGCATTTTGAACAGTGTTGCTATTCTTTTTCTTAAACTCAAAACTTAATCAGAACTATTAAGGGTTATATGTCTTAAATTTAAATTACAGAATTATATACAATCCCACATATTAGAAACTTACAAAAATGTATTTTTCTCTTAGATAACTAAGATATATATATTTTTGTTTTCACTGAGAAAGTGACTCAGAAAAGCTTTTGTTAAAAACATGAGTTAAACTCAGAAAAGTAACAGAAGGAATACTAAACATTCTCATATGCATGAAATTTAATGTACCTTGAAATTAAGGTACACAAAGCTGACATTTTACGTAAAATATAAAACTGCACACAGACTTCAGGAATGCATTCATTTTTACAAATATCCAGTGTTAAAATACTATTTTCCTGAAGAAGAGTTTTGATGGGAAAATTGAGTTCCTGTTGTTATATTGTGATGTAATTAAGACATAAAATATAAAAGAAAATACATGCAAAAATTACATCTACCTTTGGTCATTAGATATGAGAAAAGAAAGGGTATCTCAAAATATGATCCTTTAAACATAGGCAGCTTTCCATAAGAATAAGCATACTTAGTGTTAACATTTCTGTGGTGTAATATCACACATCTGTATTTCCAGCTTGAATGACTTAATGAGAATGAAAAAGAGATACACTTCTACATAGAAATTGTCAGTCAAAAACTCTTGAAGAATACAGAAATGTGCTGAAAAATATCAAATTGTGCCTGTACTGAAGAGGTAGTAAAAGAGAACAGGGAGTTAAATAAGTGTATTTTCAAAAGGTTTATTTGTTGATTACAATAATTCTGAAAAGAAATGGGTATTTGAGTCTCATGTACTGAAGAGAGTTACATGCTAAGAGTTACTTAACATGTAACTGTTGAAACAGTGCCACATTTTATAAGACCAGTGATGGTTAAATAGATACACCAGCTGCATACACTGTTCATCTGAACAGTTCACAATTTTATGAGAGTTTTAGAAAATGACAACTTATTTTCTCCCTTGCTTCTCCAACTGCTTTTAGGATCAGTACACTTTTTTGATGCTTCTGATGAGGTTCCACAGTTAAACAAGAAATTGGAAGTCAGAGTATGCCAGAACTGTACAGTGTAAAAAGGAAGAATTATTAAATATTTCAGTCAATTGTTAAAGACTGAAAGAAAACACATTTAAAGATTTAACATATCACAGACAGAAAAAAATCCAGAAAAAATAATTCATTGTATTTGACAGTTATATTTATTGTTACAATTTTTCTGCCTACTATTATGGTCATAATAATCCTTTCTAGGTTTGATACTTGTGGGGAAAAAAGGGTTTACAAAACCAAACACTTCCAGTATGAACTTGAAATGGAATGTTGTACATGTATGGAATGTGAAACTTGCATAACCTCTAAAAGTCTCTAACCACATGCTAAGTATAATGCAGTAGCTGAATAATACTTACTCATGCAAGTAGAGGGACTAGGAATTTGCACAACCTGAACAAATAATGGCATTCTGTCAGTTGTTAATGACAACAGAAACTAATTGCTCTATGTGGTTTCACACTTAGAGACTTCATCATATGAACTACGCTCACAAAAGCAGGGTACTGTTTAGCGTGACTTACCACAAACTGTGTATAACAAGTGAATGCTTAACTGGAAACTAATAAATAGCTTCAGTCAGATACACTGTTCATATAACAACAGTTAAGCTCAACTTAGGAATAATAACCACGTAGAAAACAAGTAGAATTTTTAATTAAGTATTTGAATAATGATCAGTCTAAATATCAAGTTCTCAAAGTGCTAACCAAATTATCTTCCTGTTACATGCAATGAAAATTTACTGCTGTCTTTAGTGAAAGTAGAATTAGGTCATAATTATTTTTGAGAGATTCACCTCTAAATGATTACTAATATTTCTTTAAAAAAATTGTCAGTAATAAACTAGATATCATTGAAGTTCACAGAAGAAAAATATTTAATACATTATTTTAGTCCTGTTTCCATTAAACTATAACATTTTGCATTGTATCAGTCCCAATGTAGTTTAGTTTTTAAATGTTAACTCTTCAGTATTTAAAACACAAGAATTTGTGATTGATCAGTCCAAGATATATGACTGTCCAGAGTCAGATAGAGGTATTAAAACTGTCCAGAGGATAGAGGTATTAAATATAAAGCTGTTAAATATGTGATATTTAACTTGGAATCTACTGCCAGAATTTCTATTTTATGATCAATCTGAAAATTGAGGTCTGTATTACTTTTGTTTTTGCTGTTGTTTGCTGTTGCTGTTATTGTCATCTCAGGAACAGCTTATTTTTAATGTATTTTTTTGGGGAAGGCTGATGCATTTCTGTAACTGTGCTTATTCTCTGGTCAGTGTGCAAATAGTGCCACTATAAAAACATTTCAATTTCTTCATAAATAATGAAGAATCTTTCTTAATAATGATAAGCATTATTATCCAACATAAGGAAGAGACAACACAAGGAAGATATATTATTTATTTTTTTAGTAATAATCCTTGATACAGTTTTATGTAAAAGCACCCTCAAATGAAAAAGAAAAGAACACTTCAACGATCAGTTTGTGGGTTTACTGTTAATATGTAGTCAAAATGATTCTTACCACACAGCTGCCAATCTGACATGTCAAAAGCAACCAGAATTTTCTCTAAATAGTTCTATTATTCCCAGCTGTCCACTGAAATTTGTTATAAAAGATCTCCTTTGGAGACATAATTAATATTTTTCTTAAAATGGGAAGAGCTGCCTGACAACTTGCTTACTTAAAAAGAGCAAAAGAGCAAAAGAGCAATTAGCACTTAGAGAAGGTACATATGAGGAATGGATTATGTTTGAAGTAGCAAAAGATAAGACATTACACATATACTGGATAATCAGTCAACATGAAAGTTATATAAATACAAGCTATTTATTATCATCATTTATTTGAGTTATTTTGTACAATGATTTGTGTGTCCTATTTCTCTAATAGAAATTATCTAAAAAATTAGAAGCTACAACCTGAGAACATATCTTCAAGAAATTAATAAAGAGAATAAAACCTGACATACACTAAAAAATAGTGGTTTACATAGCTATAGTATAAATTAATCGATTTGTAATTTATAAGCATCCATCCTACTCATGACTATTTTCCATAACCTAGGTAATATAACATGTTTGATTTTAGAGACATAATCATGATGACAGATTAACAGATAAAGGTAATCTCCTTTAATAACTTTTCAGATTTTAGTAAAACCTTTATATTCTCCAAATGACTATCATTAGTAATCATGAATTCAATTAATTATGCTGAACTGAAGAAATTTCAATCCCTAAACTGAAAGACGATAAATTAGTAAAAAAAAAAAATCAGTTAGAAAGAATATGCCCTTCTAAAGCCTACCAATACATATATAAAGATTTTAAAATAATGTTTCCATGATGTTTCCTACCCCTCTGCTTCACTCTGGTGAGGCCCCACCTGGAGTACTGTGTCCAGCTCTGGAGTCCTCATTACAGGAAAGACAGGGGCCTGTTGGGGTGAGTCCAGAGAAGGGCCACAAAAATGATCAGAGGGATGGAACACCTCTCCTATGAAGACAGGCTGAAAGAGTTGGGGTTGTTCAGCCTGGAGAAGAGAAGGCTCTGGGGAGACCTTATTGTGGCCTTTCAATACTTAAAGGGTGCTTATAAGAAAGATGGGGACAGATTTTTTAGTAGGACCTTTAGGGACAGGACAAGGGGTAATGGTTTTAAACTGAAAGAGAGTAGATTTAGACTAGATATAAATAAGAAATTTTTTACTATGAAGGTGATGAAAACCTGGAACCGGTTACCCAGAGAGGTGGTAGATGCCCCATAGCTGGAAACATTCAAGGTCAGGTTGGAGCAGGCTCTAAACAACCTGATCTAGTTGAAGATGTCCCTGCTTATTGCCAAGAAACAACTCTGCAGGTCAGTGAAGAAGGAGGGGGAGGAGGTGCTCCAGGTGCCGGAGCAGAGATTCCCCTGCAACTTGTAGTGAAGACCATGGTGAGGCAGTCTGTGCTCCTGCAGTCCATGGAGGTCCATGGTGGAGCAGATGTCCACCTGTAGCCCATGGAAGACACACACTGGAGTAGATGGATGTTAGAAATAGGCTGTGACCCCATGGGAAGCCTGCACTAGAGCAGGTTCCTGGCAAGACCTGTGGCCCCTGTGGAGAGACAAACCCATTCGGGAGCAGGTTTGCTGGTAGGACTTGTGACCCTGTGGGAGACTTATGCTGGAGCAGTCTGTTCCTGAAGAACTGCACCCCATGGAAAGGACCCATGCTGAAGCAGTTCATAAAGAACTGTAGCCCTTGGGACGGATTCACGTTGGAGAAGCTCATGGAGGACTGTCACCTGTGAGAGGAACCCCACGCTGAAGCAGGGGAAGAGTGTGAGGAGTCCTCCTTCTGAGGAGGAAGGAGCAGCAGAAATAGTGTGTGATGAATCACCATCCCCTGATGCTGCTTGTAGGGAGCAGGCAGAGAAATCAGGAGTCAAATTAAGCCTGGGAAGAAGAAAGGGGTGAGGGGAAGATTTAAGATTTGGGTTTATTTTCTCATTATCCTACTCTGATTTGACTAGTAATAAATTAAACTCATTTTCCCCAAGTTGAGTCTCTTTTGCCTGTGATGGTAATTGGGAATGACCTCTCCCTATCTCTATCTCATCCCAGAAACCTTTTGCTACAGTTGAGGAGGGGTAGTGATGGAGTGGCTTGGGTGGGTACCTGGCATCCAGTCAGGGTCAACCCTCTACAATGTCTAGAACAGGTTACATTGAGGTACACAAAGCACATTTTCAATCAATAGAAAGGTAATTTACAATTAGTTTTCTAGATTTTGTAGTAATATATGAAATTTAATGCCCATTCTCATCATACCTATGACTCATTATGAATCAGTGGGTACTTTTAATAAAAAAAATAAAAATAAAAAAATTAAGGCAATTATTAGAAAGGACACCGAAATTCCATAAAATTGAACTTTAAAATAGACATAAAAACACCATAAAACACCATAAAATAGAGAAATAGCTGATCCATTGTTTTTTACAATGGTGGGAAATGTATACATACATAGTAATTGTATACTATAAGAACAGTTTTATTAGAATTTACAGTCTTTGCAGCAAATGAAGACTAATCTGAACACTGAGAAACAGGAAAAGACATGAACTGATTCACAAGAAGATGCACGAATAATTATGGGACGTTATAGTCTGTGATAATATTAATATTAAAGAGTTCAAGATTCCTAAGTCTTCACATTTTTCCCATATTGGCATGCATCTGTGAAAACAATTGTCAAATTGTGTTTAATTCTTTTCTTATAGTTGAGACACATACAATACTGATCTGCTCATGTGACCAAGGAGTGAAAAGTAAACCCTGGACCCTTGTCAATTTAAACCAAATACTCACTCAGTATTTCATCAGAACACTTATTTTACATGCAGTGCACAACATGCTTATCTCTGCATATCGTCTAATCCACACACAGTAGGTTATCTTAACAGCATGTTTTATAAAGGGAAAATGTTCATGTCCACAATGCTATTTATCATTCATTTCAAACTCGTGTTCTCTGATCCAGCTGCTTAACACCACAGAATGCATGGAATCTACCATGTTCAATGGGATGAAATAGGACAAGCCTGAATCAGGATGAATCATTACAGTTTTTAGGACCTATTTGTCAAAAGTTCAATGGCAAAATTTGAGGAACACATGATATATAAGCAACATTTCAAGAGTGATATAAATTCTACTATTTTGTACACCTATATTAAAAAAAAATAGTATGAAATGCATTTATAGCTGAAGGACACCTTCCTTTTAGCTTATGCAAGGCTGTCATTTGCTCTGTTTTGGGGGATAGGCAGCACATTCATGGTTCTACTTGCATATGTGTATTTCAGAGCAGTAACATAATAATGAAGAAGACTGCATAGACACACAGGGGAAGGAAACATGCAGAAGAAGACTCACGGGTCCCTATAAAAGAAAGACACACCACAGTACACTTATGCTAAAATACACTAATATGTATACTAAAATATGCTATATAATATATAATAAAATATACATATACTATATATATATTTATATTTATATATATATAT
>NW_010338983.1:0-7407 GCF_000700745.2 Antrostomus carolinensis
AAATGCCAATTTGGGGTTTGCTAATTACTACTCTTCCCCCCTCCCAATCCTTTCCACCTGCAAACTGGTAAAACACGATGACCTTGGACTTCCAGCAGCAACTAAAAACATCAGTAACTTATCAACATTCTTCTCATTCTTCAACACTGAAACCAAACCACAGCTATTCCGGCTCCTAAGCAGAAAATTAACTCTATCCTAGTAAAACCAGGACAGGCTGCATCATGCAGGTCAAGGTGACAACAAAAAGGGCTCGGCATCGCGTGCAGAGGTGGCACGGCATCGCCGTGGGGGATGAAAGAAATGCCTAAGCTCAGCGTTGGCTCGCTCCAGCTCTGCCTTCCAAGTGTTTCTGAAGTCAGGCATCTGGTATGTGATGTAATCTGCAGATTGATCAGCAGCGGCCCATGTACAGCTGTGCACATCTGGCCTACAGGTGTTTCAGCTGCTATTCGTCAGTGACTGTCTCCAACATTAAAAAGCACCCTGGCTTCATACCTGTCCCGTGGATTGTTCACAGAAGCCCATGAGATGCCATTGATTTTATGCAAACTCTCTCTGCTTTTTAGTGGGTGGCCCCCACAGGTTTTATTCTTTATTATTATTGTTCTATTTTCTTTCTTAAAGGAGGGAATTTAAACCATAGATGCTTTTAAAGCAGGGTTTGTGTCGTTGTTAGTAATTCCACCGGCATTAATCTGTGTAGTTGAGTCAGTTGTAACGGATGGCTGCTATCATCTTCTCACTGATTTATTCTCAGGAGTCAATGTTATGACAGAGTCTTTGAGATGAAAAAAAGCTGAGGCTCTTCCTCCTTGTGCTTGGTTATGTATGGACACGGCAAGACTTGCTCCCAAAGTACCTAATCTAAACAAAGCAGGGACAGGTATAGCGGAGAAATGAGTAACAAAGGTCTCATCCATGAGGTAGAAGTCCCAGAGCTGGAGAACGATGCTCCCCACTTCCCACGAGGGATGAGGGATGAGGGAGGGATGCTGCCACTCAAAATGTTTGCAAACTGCAGCTGAATATTTGCTGCACGCAGGAACAAAATAAGGAGAAGAGGGAAAGTGCTGGTTGAGCAAACCAGTCCAAAAGAGTTCCCTTGGAAAAAGAATAAAGCTGCAGATGGAGATATTTATTTTTAGAGAAGGTGTTTTTCCTAGAATTAGTATTATTTTGGCAGGAACACAGAGGGAAGGGGAACAGGTTTCCCTTTGTCTGATATTCTAAAACGGGCTGGAGGCAGAAGGGCATTTTTACAGCCCGTTTCATATCCCAGTTGTATTTATCCCGGTAAAGACGGACGGGGACCAGGGACACATTTCACACCGACTGCCAGCATGGTCAGAACACCACACCACGCTGCACCCAAAGCCACTCTCTCCACATATTTCCAGGAGGAAGACAACCATATTCCTGTGCAACCTGCTGTAGGGAACCTGCTTTGGCTGGGGGGTTGGGGTAGATGATCTCCTGAGGTCCCTTCCAACCCCACCAGTCTGTGATTCTGTGATATTCCTACAGATATTTTCCTCCCAGGTAGTCTCAATCAACTTACCAAAAAGAACACATTTGTCTGGAACACCAATATATTTTGCTTTTCAAACATCTTAAGGGCAGGTACGTGGTGCAGATAGGTGGTCAGTCATTATAGCCCAGCTGATGGTCTAAGTCCTTAAGCTATAAAAACAAGTCATGCAATTGTCTCCTAAAATAAATGAAGCCTTAACTTGCAAGCTGTATTTGTGCAGGATAAGATTTGCATGTGGCTTTTCTTCAGTAGAAGGATATGACCCATCCATCCAGAACAACTTTACCCTCCATACCTGATTTCTACCTAACCTATTTCCACCACATTGGCACTGCTTTGCTTGACCCAAGTGGGAGGTGGGTGTGTATTTCGGGTGGGGAGAACTAAGCACCAGCCCAGAATTGCTTGTGGTCTGGTAGCTGGAGCCCATATTGACCTGAGAAGCCCAGAGGTTAGAAGATCAGGGGCTCACAAGGCAAAAGAAGACATGATGTGATTGTTGGTCATCCCTCAGCATGAGCCTCATCAGCTTCAGAGTCACAGTTTAAGGACACGTGTGTGTCCGTGCTACCTCTCCTCCCTAACTCCATGGATTTTACTTGACCTGCCCAAGAAGAACTTCTCATTCCCTGCCTTTTTTTCCCCCCTTTCCTCATTCTTTTATATTCTTTTATTCCACACCTTTCTTGTGCAAAGCCATGTTTGTGCATGAGTGCCCCTGAGGAGGGGACATCTGCCTGGAGCATCAGCCTTACGAGAAGAGGCTGAGAGAGCTGGGACTGTTCAGCCTGGAGAAGAGCAGCCTGAGAGGGGATCTGATCAATGTCTATAAATATCTGAAATGTGGGGGCCAAATGGATGGGGCCGGGCTCTTCTCAGTGGTGCCCAGTGACAGGACAAGGGGCAATGGGCACAAACTGGGACACCAGAAGTTCCAGAGAAACCTAAGGAAAAACTTCTTTCCTGTGAGGGTGCTGGAGCCCTGGGACAGGCTGCCCAGAGAGGGTGTGGAGTCTCCACCTCTGGAGGTGTTCAAACCCACCTGGATGTGATCCTGTGCAACCTGCTCTGGGTGAACCTGCTTTGTTAGGGGGGTTGGACTGGATGATTTCCAGAGGTCCCTTCCAACCCCCACCGAACCCAGAGATACAGCAGTGGGCTTTCTCTGCTGCTTCATTAGCTGGGAGGGCTGGTGATGGCCACCTCCCTCCTGTCCTTCTTTGCCTCCAACCACTGACTTTCCGTGCCCAATTTGCCCTTTCCTGGGTCAGGAGATGCTGGTGGTGTCCCCCAGCGCTTGTTTTTCTGAGCCACCCATGAAGCAGCTGGGCAGAGCAGAGGACAGAGCTTAGATGGTCCTTTCAGAGGGTGAAGCAGCTCTGCTTTTTCCTGCTCCAACTGCTCATTAGCAGCTTCCGCCTTTTGGCAATTTCTAGCCGCGCTTTCAGTGATGTGCTGCCAAGATTTTAACAAGGGGCTCCCACAAACCTACCTCCTCCTCCTCCAGCTGCGACAAACCCCACCGATGATGCTCATGCTGTGGAGGAGTGCAGGGCTGAGGGAAATGTTCCTCTGAGGGGGCTCCTTCCTGTTTAAAGCTTTTTTTCCTTGTTGTTGTTGATGTTTTGGTTTGATTTTCTGGCGAGGGAAGGACACAGCACCTTGGAGCAAAGTTATGAACTGCCCAGAGGTTGCTGAAGAAAGACAGGACATAACACAGAAACCCTGAGCGTCCCAGCAGCAAAATGCTTCCTTGCAGAGCTCTCACTTCTCCTCCCTACCGTGAGGTCAGCCCCAGGACACTGATTTTATCCAGGCTGGAGCGATCAGCCAGAAGCCAAAATGCTGGAGAAGTGACTTTCTGTAGGTGTTTCACAGCTCCAAAGGGCAAGTTTTTTCCATGGGAAGTGGTTGCACCCACAAGTTTCTGGGTATGAATCTAAAGCTCCTGGAGTGCCCAGGGGAGGGACACAACATTGGGGAAGGGTTTAGAGGGGAAGGGTGTGAGGAGAGGCTGAAGGCACTTGGTTTGTTGAGCCTGGAGAAGAGGAGACTGAGAGGAGATCTCCTGGGGGTCTAGAAATTCCTCCCAAGGGGAAGAGGAGGGGCAGGCACTGATCTCGTCTCTCTGGCCACCAACGAATACCAGGAGCAGAGGAAATGGCAGGAAGATGTGGCAGGGGAGGGTGAGGTTGGCCATGAGGAAAAGGTTCTTGAGGCACCCAGAGGGTGGTGGAGCACTGGAACAGGCTCCCCAGGGAGGTGCTGATGGCACCAAGCCTGACAAGATCCCAGCAGTATTTGGCCAAGGCCCCGAGGGACATGGTGTGAATGTTGGGCTTGTCCTGTGCAGGGACAGGAGTTGGGCTCCAACATCCTTGTGGGTCCCTCCCAACTCACAACATGATTCTGTGGTTCTGTGATTCCATGGTAGAGACCACCTCAGCTTTCTGGTGTTGATGGGACAGGTGGGCTATGCCAATTTGCACTGGCGTAGAGCTGGGTCCCCTGCGGAGCTCTGAGCTTGCAGGTATCTATCTCACAGGTCCAGGATGGGGCTACACCAGACCTTCAGCTTCTCTCTTTGGTGACCATATCTCCTCAAGTGGAAAGGAACTGAAAGCCCAAGGAAAGCCCAACAGCTCAGTTATCAGGAGCTGAGGAAAATGGAGATCAGAGCGTGCAGAGGTGTTAAACTTGTCTGTGAAGAGGTCTCACCTCTTCTGTACCAGAGACACATCTTCTGCTCCAGGTGGTTCAGCCTTGCAGAGGTTCACCTGAAGCTGCAAGAATGGGAAACCTTATTTTCCACCTTTAAATATGAACTGGGTGCAAGAAGGTCGGCTGCATGATAGACACCAAAATAATCAAGTATGTGGCAGTCAAAAGCAGTTAACTAACTACTGATTAACATGTTAATAGATAAAGCCATCGATTAAAAATTAATGTTAGTTAAATCAGTTTAACTAATTTAGTTAAAAATCAGTTTTAGATGCAAACCATGCTGGTAAACACACCCCTGTCAATTGTACTGGATTCATGCGAGCAAATGGTATCTCCTGCTCTTCTAAAATGTCAGTTTTCTACATTTTATTTATTTATTTTTAATTTTTAAAAAATAATAATTTAGTGAAAAGGAAAGAAAAAAATAAGCAGTGACAAATAGATTGCAGCATTGTTAAACTGGACTCGAGCACTTACAGGGCTGGCAGCTCATCCAGGACAACACATCCTGACATCTGCTCCATAAATAATGGCTAGGTAGATGGGTGGCCATGGGCACCAAGAAACCTTTCTGCAGCAGAGTGAAGAAAACAACAAAAAAAAAGATTTAAAGTAAGATTATTTAGTCATTTAAATCAATGTTGTGTATTTAGTCATTTAAATCAATATTGTGTATTTAGTTATTTAAATCAGTATTGTGTATTTAGTCATTTAAATCAATATTGTGTATTTAGTCATTTAAATCAATATTGTGTGCTTGCTTTTTTTTTTTTAAAAAAAAAAAAGAGGGTTTTTTTTAAAAAAAATAATTAATTAATCCATTTCTCTGCTGTGAGGAGGAGGACTCATGAGTGCCCCAGATTTATTTGAGCTGTGGGTGAGGAATGGTTTTTGGCAGCCAGTGTGGCCCCTGCTCCAGGGACAAGGCATGGACAGGAGGGACCAGGACCACGGGTTCTCCTGTTGGTTTCTTTTTTTGACATCATCTCTTTAGGATCTTTCATCACTGTGATTTTTCCCGGACGATGAGGTGTGAGTGAGCCATCAACCTTTCTCAACGGTGGGCAGGATGGGCTGGGGGGACAGAAACAGTCTCAGAAGGAGAAGAAAAATCTTAAATCTCCTTTTTTTCTATGCCACTTCCCCATCAAACTCTCAGTTATATTCTCAATAACAAACCAGGGAGCTGCCAGACACAGGGAGGATGCTTTCCCTCAGACCAACCATGGGGCAGATAAATCCTCCAAGGTCTGAAGAGCCTGGGGGTAAATTAAATGAGAAGCTTTTAGAAGTTTTCCTCTAGACAGCAAGTTTGGTGCTAGCAGGGGCAGCCCTGCAGCTCAGGACTGAACGACTGCCAAAGATATGTTTTTAAATGGTTTCCCAGCTGTAAGATGCACATAATTGTGGTTTTCCTTCATCTGGGAGACTTCAAGAGCGGATGGTTGATAAGGCTTCATACCAACAAAAGGCAGAAAAACACAAGGCAGGGTATCTGGTTTCAGTCTGTCCGTACCCGCCGCATTAGATCTGATTTTGGCCCTTTCTCTCCCCCCCCTCTGCTCCCCGCTGCATGTACACAATTATCTGAATTCCTTTCTCCGCTGTTTCCTCCCCTCCAAAGCTTTGCAGACTTTTCCGTTGCTTGAGGGATGGCTGAGTGTTTGAGATCTCTCCTTTCCCAGCTCATGGAGCGATCTGGCCATGGCCACAATGAGCAGCACTCCCTGAAGGGTAGAAAACAACCACAAAGATGAGAATTTATACCCCATCCCCATCTTTTTAGCATTTTGTGGTGGGAAACACCCTAAAAATCAAGGGATTTCTGTTATTTTAAGGTGCCATTCTTCCGTGCCTCAGTTTCCCCTTTGTGCCTCAGTTTCTCCTTCATGCCTCAGTTTCTCCTTCATGCCTCAGTTTCCCCTTTGTGCCTCAGTTTGTCCTTCGTGCCTCAGTTTTCCCTTTGTGCATCAGTTTCCCCTTCATGCTTCAGTTTCCCCTTTGTACATCAGTTTCTCCTTCATGCCTCAGTTTTCCCTTTGTGCCTCAGTTTCTCCTTCATGCCTCAGTTTTCCCTTTGTGCATCAGTTTCTCCTTCATGCCTCAGTTTCCCCTCAGTGCCTCAGTTTCCCCTTCGTGCCTTCAGAAAAGGATCCTCCCATGGCAGCTGGGGATCCCCAGGGATTATTGCACAAGCCAAGATGGGCTGGTTTCCCAGGGAAGCAAAGTAGATGTGCTCAAGGACATGACCAAAGTGTTGATGTCCCACCTCATACTGCTGCCTTCTCATTTTCACCAGCCAAGCACCTTGGGAAATGGCTTTTCAAAATACAATATTGTAAATTTCAAATTTACTCCACTGTCCATTTGGGTTCTGGGGACAGGTGACAACTCCCTAAGATAACTGGAAAATATTCCCTTGGTACGGATTCAGGCGATGCAGCAAGTGCAGATTGATGGACACGTAGCAGCAGATCCTCTTTTCCTTTGGCTTCCCTATAAAAATATTCAAGGGTATATTAAACCATCGGTAAACATGAACACAACACGTGCAGGTCCTTCAACAGAGCAGAGACCTGCAACATGTGCAGATAGATTTTTCCCATCCTTAACCAGAGCAGAGACCTGTGGTTCCACAAATCCCACCTAAACATTGGATGAATTCAGCTGAAATTCGGGTTGTGTTTTGGGTTTTGGCCTTTTTTTTTGATACAAGTTGCCTGGAGAAATTTCAGCCCAGGATTTGCAGAATTGAAAAGTTTTTGAAAAATTCTTCTGGTGTCATTCTGATGTCACTTACTGACGTCTGGGTTTGACTGAGAGAGGAAAATTCTCTCTACAAACTTGAGAAACAAGAGGGGGGACAAGCTGCTCCTTCAGCTGTGGAGCAATTGCCTTTGTTTTGGGGTGAAGGAGGCGGAGGGAGGACAGCATCAGGTGAAGAAGATCCTTCATAGGAGGACTCAGGGGGTTTGTGAGCATGTCAGGAGAGAGGAAAGGCTGCGCACACAGCCTAGGCTTGGTCATACCTTAACTTCAGCTTGCTACGTCCCACCAGGTGCTTCTTTCAGGCAGGAGGGAGGCAAGAG
Source organism: Antrostomus carolinensis (assembly GCF_000700745.2). NCBI lineage: Eukaryota > Metazoa > Chordata > Aves > Caprimulgiformes > Caprimulgidae > Antrostomus > Antrostomus carolinensis. Next base: position 7,348 of record NW_010338983.1, read on the forward strand.
GCATCCCACCTCCCAGAGTTAAGGAGCTGTGCTGGTTTCATAGAATCCCAGACTGGTTTG
>NW_010338984.1:0-3959 GCF_000700745.2 Antrostomus carolinensis
CCCATTTTTTTCCCCCCATTTTTTTCCCCCCCTTCCTCAGCTTTAAGTAATTGTCTTTGTTGTTGCTGTTGTTTTGTTTCATTTTGGAGCAGTTTTTGCAGATACCTCACCCCAGGTACCTGTAAACCTTGTGTGGATCAGGGAATTCAGTGTTCCCACTGACTTGGTAGGAGTGTGAACTCCAGGGTGGTTGCTTTCAGCCACTGGTGATATCCCCCAGTCCCCCTGACAGGCTATTGAGAAGGAACAATAGCAGTTAACACTCTGCATTTCCCATCTTGGAGCAGAGGGGATTTTTCTCTGTTGTAACAGAAGTTTTGTGGATTTTTGTGCGTGCGATGGAATATTGATGTTTGTGGGCTCACTGCTCGGGATTTAGAGTTCTTCCTAATACAGCAGAGGGGTTTTGGGTAGACAGTGGAATTGTTGAAAAGTTGAGTTTCCTTTTGAGCTTCTTCCTGGCCAGGAGCCTCAGTCTCTATTAATATTTCACTACTAATCCATTCATGTCACAGATTGTGCATAAGGATGTTTTCTAGGGTGCTTGGTTATCTGGTTTCACCTGAAATGATCACTCCATAGACTTCCAGTTTTTCTTAGCAAGATATTTCAGAATATGACAAGAAGTTGAGGCTGATACTGGAGTTTGTAATGGAAATCATAGAATGGTTTGGGTTGGAAGGGACCTCAAAGCTCCTCCAGTCCCAACCCCCCTGCCAGCAGCAGGGACACCTTCCACTAGACCACGTTGCTCAAAGCCTCATCCAGCCTGGCCTTCAACACTTCCAGGGAGGAGCAGCCACAGCTTCTCTGGCCAACCTGGGACACTGTCTCACCACCCTCACACCAAACAATTTCTTCCTCACATCTCATCTCCATCTCCCCTCTGACACTTTCAAGCCATCACCCCTTGTTCTCTCACTCCCTGCCCGTGGCCAAAGTCCTTCCCCAGCTTTCTTGTAGCCCCTTCAGGTACTGGGAGGCCACTAGAAGGTCTCCCTGGAGCCTTCTCTTCTCCAGGCTGAACAGCCCCAACTCTCTCAGCCTGTCCTCACAGCAGAGCTGCTCCAGCCCTCGCATCATCCTGGTGGCCTCCTCTGGACTTGTTCTCACTGATCTGTGTCTTTCTTATGTTGGGGGTTCCAGAACTGGACGCAGTAATGAACAATAAATAGTTGAACGTGTCCCGTTGAAAGCACGTGCTTCAGATGAGACAGAGATGGTATTGTGATTAATCTGGTTGTGGTTGTGATTCCTAATATTCCTTGCAAATGGAAGTTCTCTTGGTGAAGTTCTGGTGAGCACAATGTGCTGTCAGCCAAGGCATTCTCTTCTGGCTGCAGCTTCCTCCATCCAGCAGCCTTCCTCGGTCAGCCTGACGGCATCAGCGCTCAACTCCTTTTGCTGATGACTCAGTCCTTGCTGCACATTGTTTCTGGAGATACCATTGGTGGTTCCTGGTTCCAGTCATCCTCTCTGCTCGAAGGAGAAAGAGAATCAGTTCCATTTTACTGTAGATACGTTGTTAGTGTGTGATGTCAGCAGATGATTCAGCAGCTGCCACTGGACAGAAGCTGCTTGTACCACCCTGGAGTGTCCTATCTCTTCTTTGGACTTGGAACGCTGGAAAATGCAGCTACATCTGCTCTTCAGTACTTCATGCAGAGCTCTGTGCTCACCTTGGCTGGTCCCTCTGGTTCTAAGAGATCTAAGGGATGATCAGAAGCTGCTCTGAGAGTCTTCACTCATCATAGTCTTATCTGTCCTGCCCTGTCATCCTCTGGGCTTTCAAGGTGCTGTTTCCTCTTGCTGGAGGCTGCTCCTCCTCCAGCAAGTGTGGCAGAAAGCAAAGTGTGACAGTGTCACTCCTTGGAAGCCCATCAGTCCGTCCAGATTGGCTTTGGGTGCCCCTTTGGTCAGTTGCTCCTGCTGTGGCGTGATAACCTCTGACAGAAGCGTGCAGCTGATTAGCAGGCAGGAGAAAGTTAAATCACCCCCGGGAGAGTCATCACCTGCCATCCTTCAGCCGTCTGTGTTCCCTGGAATCACTGCTTTGATTTGGTTTTTTGTTTTGTTTTATTTTATTTTACTTTATTTAATTTTACTTTACTTTTTTCTTTACTTTTTTCTTTACTTTTTTCTTTACTTTTTTCTTTACTTTTACTTTGAAATCCTTTTCCATGTCAGAATTTTCCCTGGTGTTTACCATATCGAAGCTGTCCCCGGGTGATACAGTGACTTCACTGCCAAAACTGACTTTAGAAGGCTCCTTACAGGCTGGAGTTTGGTTCCCCTCAGGGCTGCCGCTGCGAAACCACGTTACAAACCAAGTGTCTGAAAGATCCACGTTAACAATATCCCCTGGGACAGACCCTGTGTCCTCTGCTTCTCCTTCCCAGTCTTCTCCTGGTGAGGAGGTTCAGGTGGATGGGTACAGGACTGAGACAGCTGCATTAAAACCCAACCTGTGGCTCTTGCCTGTTGAGCTCTGAAACCCATCGGGCAGTTTCTCCACAAAAACTAGGGCTGAACTTGTTTAGCTTTTGTTAAATGTATTTATTTATTTATTTATTTGATTATATAGGCTGCAGCTGGAGTGCTGGGTTCAGTGTTGGGCCCCTGAGTCCAAGAAGGACATGGAGGTGCTGGAGCGTGTCCAGAGAAGGGCAACGGAGCTGGGGAAGGGTCTGGAGCACAAGTGTGCTGAGTTCCCTTGTGGCTGAGGGAACTGGGGGTGTTGAGCCTGGAGAAAAGGAGGCTGAGGGGAGACCTTGTGGCTCTGTGCAAGTCCCTTGGAGGAGGGTGGAGAGAGGTGGGGGTGGGTCTGTTCAACCAAGGCCCAAGGGACAGGACAAGAGGAAATGGGCTCCAGTTGTGGCCAGGGCAGTTGAGATGGGATGTGAGGAAGAATTTCTTTGCTGCAAGGGTTCTGAGGCATTGGAAGGGGTTGCCCAGGGCAGTGGTGGAGTCCCCATCCCTGGAGGGATTGAAGAGTCGTGTAGACACAGTGCTGAGGGACATGGGTTAGTCATAGGGGACTGGTCAGTGTTGGGTTCATGGTTGGACTCGATGATCTCAAAGGGCTTTTCCAACCCCGGCCATTCTGGGGTTCTGTAGTAATAAACAGAACCAAACCTTGCCCAGTATTTTCTTCAGAAGAAGCAGTGAGGGAGGTGAGCAGATAAGTAGCTTTTCAGGGCTACCTGCAAAATCTCAAAACTCAGGATCATGCGATAATTTGGTGTGGAAGGGACCTCAGGAGATCTCTGGTCCAACCTTCTTGCTCAGGGCTGGCTCTAGTCCCGTCTTGAAAACCTCCAAGGAAAGAGATTGGGCAACTTGTTCTAGTGCTGGGCTGCTCTCATGGGGGAAAAAATGAACTTTATAAACTCTGAAGGGGAATCAAGAGGAGGAAGGGAATGGCCAAGTCAGGGCACCTTCGCTACGGTGGTAGTTTCAAGGCTTAGATGTACACGTTTGAGGTCTGTCAGCTGAAATGATGCGCTTGATCTTTGTGTTCTGGAAGGACAAGATTTTTCTCGTTTAGTAACCAAAGTTAAAGAAAAAAAGAAATCTATGTATAGAAAAGGTTCCATTTCATGTGCAGAAGGGCCTGGATGTAGTTTTGGCTACAGAAGTGTCCACATGTAAAACCATCAAATGAAGGGCACGAGTGTTTTATTTTTTCTTCTTGCTTCAATAAGTTCCTCTCTTCTTCCTGAGGTGAAAATGAGACAAACCATTCTGTGACACTTGGGTTGTTTTGATATCCAACCCAGGGAGAGGGGGACAGGCTGGAACTGCAAACCTTCCACTGAAATACCTCTTTATGAAAAGAGACACATGCCCTCCTGAGAAAAGGGTGGTTTTCCCCATTTTAAGGAGTTGTTTTCTCCAGGCCATCATTTCACATAACTCACTGGAGAGTTTATTGAGACCAGCTCTGAAGAGAAGGACTT
>NW_010338985.1:0-1827 GCF_000700745.2 Antrostomus carolinensis
CATGTGGATTCCCAGATTCTCCACCAGCCCATAGCAACCCTCATGGATCAGGAAAGGAAAAGGGTGAAACGCAGGGTCCAGGCGAGGGTACTTTGAGTCGGGTGGGAGCTCGGCCAGCGGTTGGGCTGTTCCCGGTCAACTCTCTGCTGCAGAGTATGGAGGAACCGGCCCCGGTGCCGCCCCCGAGCAGCCCGGTTCCCCGGAGCGCTGCCATGGGACTCTGGGTTGGTACCGGCTCCAAAGGACAGGCTTTTGCTGTTGACTAATGATATTTTTATGTATTTGGTGTTAGCAATTTGCAGAAGGGATGTGGTAGGGCCTGGAGGAATAGGAACAGTTACGGGTGGTAGAAAGAAAGTCAAGAGAAAAGGAAAATATATGAAGATTGTGAGTGATGCTCCACCACCTCTTCTGCATTTTTATGCTTCCATGGTGTGGAGTGGTCAGTACACGGCGAGTTGTGTCAGCCCAGTTCCTCCCAGTGGTCCCAGCAGATGTACTGGAGCATGCTGCTGCATTCCAGCATTAAATGCTGAAGGAACCAGGTCGGTGGAGTCACCAGAGCAATTCCTGTGCTCACCATGGTGCAGCGAGGCCAGGGACTGGGATGTGACACGTGTCCCTCCTGCCCCACCAGACCATTCTTGCAGTGAGGAGCGATAGTGCCGGCGCTGCCCAGACTTGCTCTGTTGCTGGTTTGAAGCTTCAAGACTCCAACAGGATTCCTCAGCCCCGTTACCGCTGTGTCACGGTTTGTTTGCTCTCTGTGCTTTCCCCCGTGAAGCTCCCAGGGCTACTTTGCTGTAGAGGTTTAAGAGTTACAGATGTTCTGGTTTCACAGCACTCATTTGCCGTGGGTGATGTCATTACAGTAAGAGCTGTGTTGCTAATCACCCGTCCCCAGTGTGACTGGCCAAAGGCAGGAGCCAGGGCAGTGCAGGCATCTTGCAAAACCTGGGAATATTTTTTTCTCCCATCTTAACGGCTTTAACCTGGGAGAGGGGAGACTGAGATGAGATGTGAGGAAGAAATTCTTTGCAGTGAGGGTGGTGAGCCAGTGTCCCAGGTTGGCCAGAGAAGCTGTGGCTGCTCCTCCCTGGAAGTGTTCTCAGCCAGGTTGGATGAGGCTTTGAGCAACCTGGTCTAGTGGAAGGTGTCCCTGCTGCTGGCAGGGGGGTTGGGACTGGGTGAGCTTTAAGGTCCCTTCCAACCCAAACCAGTCTGGGATTCTATGATTGATTCTATGACCTTCCCCCAGCCTGGGCTGTGTGTCAGGCTGGGCTGATCCAAAATAACTGTGTTAGGAGACATAAAGTGTGACCACGCATGTTCTCCTACCGCTTGTGGGTGAAGCATGAATGAAGGCTACTGGAACCATCGGGATTTCCCTTCAGCCCACTGGATCTGGATGGCAATGAGATTAGATTTGCAATCGATGTCTTCCAGGTGCCTTCAATCCAGTAGAATATTATTTTTAGTTATTTCCTTTTCAGATCTTTTCAGGGCAGATTTGAAGTCACACACAAGGGGAAGGTGTATCAGGAGAGAGGTAGAAAGACACCTGGGCAGCAAACAAAGAGCAGGATGTGATCACACTGCCCACCCAGGCTGGTAAGTTTTCTTCTTCTTCTTTTTTTTCAACATAAAGATTAAAGAAAAGCCCAGACTTGGTTTTAAGTGCAGAAAACCACCCTGGAGGTGTGCCATGCTTTCTCTAAACTCCTTTTTTGTTTATTTGTTTGTTTGCTTGATATTTAATATTGTGGTAGTATCCTCCAGTTGGGTCGTTGTGCTGGATGAAGCACTGCTCACCAGCGAGCTGTCACC
>NW_010338985.1:1855-3178 GCF_000700745.2 Antrostomus carolinensis
CAAATAATCAGAGAAGAGGGGTGATACACTGACAAGGTAGGGACAGCACTAGGACATTTCTAGCTCCTGGTCTGTGAGAGGGCAGAGGTTTGCTCCTCAGCCTAAGATGTCCAGAAATTTAGAGTAATAACATAAGTAACATAAAAGTAGCCTGAAGAAAATGATAGAAGGTATTTGAGGCTCCAATGCAAATGTTAGCTACAAAAATAGTCCCAATACCTCCTATACAACCTAAATATTGACAAAAAAATAGATGATGATGTTGTTCCTTTCAAGCTCCAGCCTCCCATGGTTTGTTTATACCCTTTCAGCTTTAAGAAAAATGAATTTTGAGTGTCCTGGTCAGCCTAGCCAATGTGTGCATCCACTAAATGTAGCTTCAATACTTGAAATGACTGAATTTTGAACGCTGACTTGTTTGATGTATGACTTCAGTACTGTCATGATCCTTACTGCCTATTTTTAGTCTGTATCTTCGTCAGGAATTGGCACCAGGAACCAAATAAATGTACTTAGAATAGAAATGCACAGAGGAAGGGGAACAGTCCCAGCCATAAATCTCTGCTTTTTTCTCCTCTGGTTTAAGCTCATACAGATCCCACTCACTGGAACTTAATTGACTTTTACACCCGTGTCCTGTGCACAGCACGTTTCCATGGAGCAGGACCTGCCCAGGCTGGGATGCCTTGATGTTTGTTTGCTTCTTTGTTATCTCTCAGCTGAAACAAGGAAATAACAACTTGTCTCTCTCTGTTGTTATTGTGTGTCAGGCTCTCCCTACACACCACACTTCCAAAGCCTTCTCCTTCCAAAACCAACGCCTTCCTCTTGTTTATACCACTCCACTAACAAACGTTTCAGCAGCTTCCTTAATGTAACAAGAATAGACACTGAAATTTCACAGGTACTTCTAGAAAAGTATGAACAAGGACTAACCCACGCACCTCACCAGTCAATAAATGGTTGGCCATAAAACCCTTCTGCTCCACCCAGTTTATCACCCAGCGAGAGTTTCCATGAATGCCGACATCTCTGATGCTTGGCAGAGTTGGAATCCTGCTCTGGCAGTCTTACCTCAGACACCTGTGTGGCCTTTTGGCTCTGAACACCCTCTAATCTTCCCCCTTTTTCCATATTTCCCCCCGTGATTTTCTATTTCTCTTGTTTTAATGGTAAACTGAGCCACAGAGAAACAGATGGCTGAAATATTTTATCATGTGTAACTGATCCAGGGAGATCCCAAGTCTGGGGTTGTTTTCCTAATGCAGAGGAAATATTTAATAACATCTTTAATATAAAATATATATTAAAATATAAATATAT
>NW_010338986.1:0-11538 GCF_000700745.2 Antrostomus carolinensis
AAACCATTCTATGATTCTGTGATTCTGTGAAATTAAGTTACTTGTTAGTTGTTTTGTATTTTTAATAAAGATTTTTGTATCTAAGCTGAAAAGATATATTTGTTTGGAAATTTTAGTAGGAAACTAACTTTGGATAAAGGAAAATCTAAGATAAAGATATGGAAGAAATGCTAGAAACAGTAGAGAAAAGAAAAGATTTTGATTGGCTGTGTATTTTGGTTAAACCTTGGAAGCAGAAGCAGAAAAAAAAACATTAGCTGGAAGAAAAATTTTAGAATTGAGAGACATAAATATCTTAGAAATATTTTTGTTTAAACTTCAGTATAATCTGCCAGTTATCTAAAACCAGAAGAAAATAAGAGCAAAGGAAGATGTGCCAAGAAATCCTTATCATATGATTAAAATAAGAGCAACTCTCACTGTGTTCAAGAAATGAAACAAACTGTCATTAATTTGGAAGTTTGTCAGAATTTCTCTCTATATTTAATAAATAGAGTGTTTATTCAGTTCACACCTCTTCTCAAAGAGGAAATTATTATGTAAGTTCAAGATCTGGTCAAAACACAGCCTTGCTTTGAGTTCCCCTTCATTCTCTTTCCGACTCCCCATATTTTAGTTTATTATAGAATCATAGAATCATAGAATGGTTTGGGTTGGAAGGGACCTTAAGGATCATCTAGTTCCAACCCCCCTGCCATCAGCAGGGACACCTTCCACTAGACCAGGTTGCTCAAAGACTCATCCCGCCTGGCCTTCAACACTTCCAGGGAGGGGGCGTCCACAGCTTCTCTGGGCAACCTGTTCCAGTGTCTGACCACCCTCACAATGAAGAACTTCTTCCTAATATCTAATCTAAACCTGCCCTCTTTCAGCTTAAAGCCATTTCCCCTTGTTTTGTCATTAGCTGCCCTTATGAAAAGTCCTTCCCCAACTTTCTTGCAGGCCCCCTTCAGGTATTGGAAAGCTGCTATAAGATCTCCCTGGAGCCTTCTCTTTTCCAGGCTGAACAGCCCCAACTCTCTCAGCCTGTCCTCATAGGAGAGGTGCCCCAGTCATCGGATAATCCTGGTGGCCCTTCTCTGGACTTGTTCTAGCTGCTCCATGTTTCTCTTGTGTTGGGATAGACTTCATAAATAGATACCAGCCAAACTTCATACAATTCTCAATCAAAAACTGTCAAACTGTTGGAACTCAGTATGGGCTGGATGGAGCTTTTAAACAAAGGGATAAATTTTAATTTTTTACATTTAATGTACTTTCAGTGTTTTCCCTATTAATTATATTATATATTAATTACAACATTATTCATCATAATTTTTAATAGTTTCAATAACAGGTGCTTTTAAAGCTACAAAAGGGAGTCACCAGAGCCACTAATCTAATTCTTAAATCTACAGAAAAACATCCAGCATTTTTAGTGCCTTTGTTTAAAGGTTATCACAAATGCCATTTTCTAACAAACCATCCACATATGCTAATATCTGACATAAAGAACTGTCAAAACATGTATTGATCCCTGTTTGGGAGCACTTTATTAAAATCAGAATTATTCTGCAAACTAAAAATCACAAATCAGCCATGGGAACACTGACCAACTTGAATGGCTTCCAACAGAAAGAACTGAAATATACATGTCAGCTGATACTGTGCTCACTTTAAATTAATGCCTGAAGAATGGTAGTGCTGGAAAAACAATAACAATATAAAGTTTCTAACATCGTATTAGACATCTTCTAGGTGTCTAAAGACATGACTGACATATCAGCTTTCTGGTGCTGCTGCTATTATCGTGCTTGACATTGCTGGCACAGTAACAGAGTAATAAGTCTGATTCATTACTATATGCACCCCAAAGTAACTTAAATTAAGTGCAACTTCAGTATTCCTTGATTCTCCAGTGTTTGGCAAGATTGTTATTGTGGTTTTAGAAATGACATTCACTGGCTGGATATTGAGAGTGAGTTTGGTTTGATTTATACACTCTCTTTCTGACCTGCCATGGCTAGATGGAGATGTTAAACTTTACACTGACATATTTATCTTCTAAAACACAGTATAATATAACAAACCTCAATTTTGCTTCAACTTGGAGGTACTATGCTCCAATTGGTAGTCAACTTTCTGAGTGGTCTAGCTCAGGGCTACTGCAGTCTGGATATAGGTCATGCTTCCAGTACTGGATATAGGTCATGCAGTGCTGCACTATGTTGCAGAAACACTGCACTGTGATCTTCCCTTCAGCATGAAGAGTTTTGTCCACTCAGGAAGATTTATTCCAGTGCTTACATTCACTGTCATTAATGTTTGTTAAAGTATGTCTACTCTGAACAACTGTGACACTAGAGCCAGTGCAGTTTATCAGAATAAATTTGCCTTGTTATATCCACCTCAGAAGCAAAGGATCCCTCAGGTAAACTTTGGACTATTCTGTGGCTACCTCTGCCTAGCACTGCACTAGCAAGTGTAAATATATCATTAACCTCACTGAAGCTGATTAAATGTTGCAGGTACTGACACAAATGTCATGAAAATCCTGGACATCAGTTTAGCCTTCCTGGTTTTCTTTAATGAGAATATCCATTCCCAAAGTATCCAAGAGGTTTTTAAAGAAATGCACAAAATATTCACCTTTGTATGTTTCTCATCTTTCATCTATCAAAATCAGCAAGAAAAGCCTGTCCCTGTTGAAGTCTTCTAAACTTCCATAAACTTGGAAATTTATCTCATATACACCTGAACAAATACATGTACTTAATACACTGCTCATTATTTTGAAAGCAGTAATAAGCATAAACCAATATTTTACATAATATAATAATACAATAATATAACTTATTATATAGTTAATTGTATAATTTATGTAATTTTTTGCAGTATTTTTAACAGACTTCAGTCAAGCCTTGATTTTACCTCTTCTCAGCAATTCTTTTGACTCTTTTTCTTATTCCCTTTTCCTCTTTATTTAGCTCTTCCTCTCTTCACATCTTATCTTATTCACATAATACTTGAGTTCCAAGCCATTGCTTTTCACTAAGCTGTGTTTTATCAGTCTGTTACATTACATCATGCTGCCATGCACAGAAAAGCAATGTCTTTCCAGACCAGATTCCCATAAAAACACCTCTACTGCTAAACCTGTCAAAGGTCAATGTTCAGATTTCTTTCAGTAACTAAAACGGTAGTTGGGTGTGGCATTAGAAAGAATGAAAACAACAACATGTGTTTGGTATGTAATAGCAGGCTGTTTTAAACTCCTGTGCTTGGAGCCTTCCCATTTACTTGCACCAATTTACATCACATCTCTCTCGGACTGACTTAATTCTTGCCTCTAAGACTGGGACACTGAAATGGAAACTCAGAACTGGCAGAATAAACAATGGCTGGCATAATGTCCCAAGGAAAACCAAATGGAAAAGGTATTTGTTAACTTTCCATCACTAAGTCATGCTACCAGTACGGCATATATGGGTAGTAAGTCTAGACATAAATATTAGTTGTCATCTAAACACAGTGTACTGCTAGACTTTAAGTCATAGCATTTTCTGGTTCAACAACTATGGAAGGAAATAAGAGAGAGGAAAAAAAAAAAAGAAAAGGATTTGTGTAATAAGAGAAGAAGAATGTAGAGCACAAGTTCTATTTACTGTATGTTTCTTCAAAGAAAGCTGTGTGTCTCTTTCTTGTATGTGCTTGCATGGCAGCAGATGTATAGAACCTTAAGTATTCCTGTGATGGAAAGAAGTCTTAGTAAAATAAGAAAAATCCTTTCCAGATGTGTTATTGCCCAATTTATCCTCCTCAAAATAAATTAAATTAACGGATTACACCAACCTTTTTGTCTCCATTTCCTCTTGGTCTCCCTTCCTTTCCCTCAGTATGAGACATAAAGTAGGTGTGGGATTAACAGGAAAGGAATAATTAAGATTAACCAACTTTTTCTTCATTTCTAATTGTACAAGCATTCCTAATGAGTGGAAGAAAAAAAAAATGAGCAAGTGCTCAATTTAAAACACATTCTTCTTCACTGCAGATCATAAACTCCTGTCTACTTTAAGTTTCTGCAAACTAAAGGTAGCACTGAAGAACCACAGCATTTATCCCCACGTTCAATAGAAAAGACTTGAAGAAGGATTGCCCAAGGGGAGCTATCGAGAGAACTAAGGTGATAACATCCAAGTAAGAAGAATAGGAAAGCAGTCAAGGAAATACCATAAATAACATATAAAGGTCAGTGGGAGAGTAGAGAAGTAAAGTTACGCCTGGACAGAAATAAAATAAAAAAAAAAAAAAAAAAAGTGAAAGGATAGCAAACTGAGAGAACAAATAAAAGAAAAATAAGAATAGTGAGAAAAATTAAAGAGTAAGGAAAGTTCATTTAATAAAATGTGTTACACAAGAGGACTGACACAATACTGCCTCCAGGTTCAAAAAAGGTGTATTCACAGGAAAGTTGAAAATAATGGGCTTCTCCCTTAGCTTGTGTAATAATTTCTTTGTAGAAGTCCCACTCTGGCTGCCACACTAAGTCTGGTCTTTTTTGTTTCTGTGTCTTTTGCCTATCATGCCATTCATTGGATCAGTATCCACACTCCATGACACTGTGAAAACTCTTGTATCTTTGTACAGTGCAACACTGGCTAAAAGGTATATTCCTAAATAACAGCAATCCTAGGAAATGTGTTTGGATGGGACTAACAGAAGGGCAGGCTTCTAAAATGAGGCAGAAAGAGACCGAGGTCTGTTAACCTGTGTACAGAAGAAAGAGCTATGCAAGAGAACAGAACCAGCAGAGGACAAAGCTTGCTGAAAGCTATTTTGAGCAACACTTTAAGGAACTACACATGTAGTTTTAGTAACAGGTTGTGCCTAAATGGACTAACCTGCAAAGCAAACTGGGTCATTCCCTCAGTTCCCAGTCCCAAGGGCAGTGGATGAGAGATATGGGCTATATTTCTAGTCCAATGTTAACCTTTACTTCCTAGGTCTCTGAGGATGTTCAGCGTCATCTGAGGAGGCATCAACAGGTAAAAATACCAAAAAGAATAGGAGTAATCTCTCTATAGATATGATAGACTAGATTAAAAAAATCCTTGTGGTATCAATGGCCTGATTGCATTTGAGGCCCAGCTTACCTAGAAATAAAATGCCTAAGGAAATTGCAGGATTTCAACAAAACCTCTAGCATAGGAAATAGCACATATATACTTTTCAGGATTGCCCCAAGCACAATTAATCCACTATTAGGTAGCGAATGAACAAATGGCTTCTTGCAGTCCTTTCATCCAATCCTCCAGTTTAGTCACAAGCAGCATAAGGTTTATTTGCCTATGGTCCTTTCTCCTCCCAGTGCTGTTTCAGCCACAGTCCACCATATGTAATGTTGCTTTTGTCTTAGCTAAAGTTGGAGGCTGAGGTCATATGAATTTCTTAGAGCAGGATTAGACCATGGTGTCCTAAGAACATGAAAGCTTTTCTGGTTTTGCAGATGCGCAACTTTTTAAAATACTTTATTAGATACTATGTTCTACTAGATTTATTAATTTATCTTTTAACTAGTTTCCTTTAAGAAGAAACTTTGTATGCTATTATTCTAACTTAATGTGTTTTTTTCCTCAGTATATGTAGCTTTTATCAGCCTACCAGCCTGGGTACAACTCCTGGCAGTGAGTTGCCAACTTTTTCCACCCTCCATTACTTGACAAAGAATTTAGAAGCTTTCCATTGAATAAGAACTTGTATTCCCTCTGTATTTTGGCATTTCTTCTGAATAGAAATACATAGCAGTAACAAAATTTCTGAGTATGGCATCTCAGTATTTACTTTTGTTCTTCAAATTGTCTTCCACTCATATTTCCTCTCTAATTTAGAATCCTTGCCTTTTGCTCTTGTAAAGTAATTTGACCTCATCATAATATGACCTTGCTTTTCTCTTTCAAGCCCCTCTGCTTCTTTGCCTGTGAGGGACAAGGTAGAAAGGAAATGCAGATATTCAAAATACAAGAAGAGTACATCAGTTCTCCACTAGCAACTGATTTACTCTGTCTCTGTAGATGCCTCTTCTCTTCTCTTTCTGAGGAGGCATAGTGGAAGAGAAGATTAAGTGAAAGAAGTGAACAAAAATTCAACAAGATCAAAGGCACTAAGAAGACGTTATAAATCTCCAGTGCATCAGACCTCCCCCTGCTTCCAAAAGCCCTCCCATATGCAATATTTAGAGCATGCACTAAATAATGAAGACTCTCCAAAAACACAATGTAAGCACAAACACAAAAAGTGTTTGTATCTAAGTAAAGTTGTTATGTTGCCAATACTAGAAAATGCAGAAACACTCAAGACTAAATTTAGTAGGATTGGCTGAGGATGAAAGATAATCCTTCACTCTGGTTTATTTAGGTTTAGTCTAGCCCTGTAATTGTGTTTTAATATAGGTTTAGTTTTGGGGGTTTTTTATAGAGTAAAAAACCAAAGCTGAAATACATGATAAACCAAGTCATTGAACATGTTTATTGCTGTAAGTAAAGCAGACATGCCAGATGTTGAGAGATTATTGGTATGAGCATAGAGAGGAAAAAAGCAAGACAGAAAAATCCAGATGCATGTTTTGTTTTTGGAGATGATAAAAAGAACTTTCCCTTCCCCTGACTGAAAAGTTCTTTGGTACCAGCTAGAATGAGTAACGAGCACTACAACAAATCTCTGGAGCAGCTCATCTTGAATCTTATACAACAGAAAAAATGACAGCAAATGCAGTTCTACAAACACCATTGTGTTGTTAAATTACACGTAATTTGGGTGAGATTTTTACTCTCTATTTCACTAGCACCAGAGCTGTGAAGCCAAGAGCCATAGCTCTTGAATGCATTAGACAGAGACCTTTCTCCTACTCATTAAATGAATCTTCAGTTTGCTCTATACTGCAATGTGTGCCTTGCCACTTTGCTTACATTAGAGCATCTTGTTCTTTCAGCTGTCTATTTCAGTGGCAAACACATAAATGTTACTATCATGCTTACATTAACACATATGAAACAATAGCCTGAGGGGATTTTTATCTTGACCTTTGCTTCTTTTTCTTGCTAACATACCTTCCTTATTCCCTTCATTTATCTCCCTTCATTTATCTGTGTTGCCCTAATAGTCACATTTCTCCATAGTCTTAAAACACGTACAGACAGCTTTTCCAGGAAAACACCAGTTTGGTCAACCAAATTATGTGATTTTAAAGTTTGTCTTCTTTGTGTAAAATAAGTATAGTTGTAATTACTGGGCTTATCTTATTTCGAAGTTGACCCAAGTTCTGATTGACAATGCTTAAGTTCAAATAGCTTAGCTGGGATGCAGAGGTTGGCAAAGTACTTGCACAGTACTTATCCTCCAAGCAAGATTAAAGATTTGGATCAAAGCAATTACTGTTAGTGACACCAGGGACTTTTCTGCTGCAGGAAAAGACAATACAGAGATCTCTTGTAATAGTTAATGGTGCAATTTCCTTCATCACAATATGGCCTGCTTTGTACAAATTCCCTCATTAAAAATTGTGTAAACTGACATGGATTATATTTTATTTATTTATTTATTTTGTATCAGATTGAAAATACATTAATTTTAGTCACCTGGTTAAACACATGGCAACATAGCCATTGTATTTGTCCTCTTGCAGCCTTTGAAGTACACTGATGAACAGAGATACATGGCAGAAATATTTGTAAGGAAAAATCAGAAAACATCAGGAATATTACTAAGTGTCTGATAGGTGAAGTGTCTCAGCAATGTCTGTCAGAAGTGTAATACAGTCCTGGTGCAACTGAGCTAACAGTATTTACACAGATCTGTATCAAACACTACTGTTGTGACTGTAACATGGTGGTCAGAACACTTTTGCAATGTCATTTTCCTTTGCATTAGGAAACACACATGTTTTCACAAGCAGACCATGAGACTTGACGTATGTTTCAGTTTTTGTCATGATAAATAGAGTAACATAACCAGTGATTTTTATCAGACAGAACAATACAAAATATAGTTAAATAAATGTAAAAGAATAATTTCTAAACTTATGCAGGTTTCTATGTGCAAAATCTCTTATTCTTAGAAATAACCATTGAGACAAGAACAGTGTGCAACAACTATAAAAAAATAAAGTTCAGAGTGATGCCTTTCATCAGTGTTGCCTTTCAAAGTGACTAGGGTCTCCTTGTGTTGTTGCACTTATAAAATGTATTAGAAATATTGGGACTGCAAGACTTTGAACAAGATTCACTGACAGAACTGCTTCTTTCTCTGCTCATGTCATATGAGTGATCTTGACCCAGGCTTGTGTATTCCTAACTGTGCTCCACATGCTTGTCATTCACAAAGGACATCTATGCTGTGAACACAGGATCAATAAGAAAACAATTATTTAATATTTAATCCTGACTTTCCATGCAATTTAAAATGTGGAAATGCTAGGCAATTAGGCTTTAAAGCTTGGATTTCTCTTCATGGATGATCATTCTATGATTCTCCCCCATATGATTTGCTCAGAAAATATATAATTAGTATGTACTTCTTTGCATACACTTAGGCCATGTGAAAAGCAGAAAGAACATCATTAGAAGAGAGGGAAAGGTAAAAAAGAGGGAAGGGATAGATGCATGCAATACAGGAATAAGTTTATTTTCTTACTTTTCACCACTAAAGCATGAGACAATCTCAAGATAACACTTATATTCTGTTCATCAATCTGTACTTAGTTTGAGATATTATTAGATTTATAAATGTCAGGATAAAATCACAAGTTATGTAAGAAATGAGTGCCATGAGCAGAATCCCAGTTGCCTTTGAAAACTGAGGTTGCACCTAAAAGGACAGCCAAGCTTCTAGGGTATGCGCTTTTGCCATGTCCCAGCTTCACAAGCAGGGCAAGATCCCATATCTTGGTTTCAGAAGAAAGAAAAGTAGAGTACCTTGTATGGATAACAGCCATGCTGTGTGCCATTAGGTCATAGATATAGATGACTGAGACACCAGTCCTCAGAGTGTACTGCAGTAATAAGTCATTTAAAATTAGCTTGGGAGTTCATGCAAAGCTGTATAATTATATTTCAAAGACAATATTTAAATTTTTGCACTAAAAGGTTACTGGTAGTAGCAGATACATAAATAGTATCTACTTGTATTGCTCCTCTCATTGAATATAGTCAATTGCTTCATCTGCCCTAAAACTATTAAGTGCTCTGTAAACTGTCTACATTAACATATTTTACTCATGTCTGAAAGGGGTGTGGAAATACTAAATTATTGTGAATATAAACCTGGAAAGCAACATTTTATTCAAGAATACAAGGAAAAATACAGATATAAATCTTTTATATTTTTGGTTCTGTGACCACTAAAGCAGAGACCAACTGTCTTAAGGAAATTATCCCTTGACACCTGAGTTATCACATCTAGCAGCCTGAGTAGTTCTTCCATTATATTTAGTAACTTGCACTTATAGTTGCCAGTTTGCTATTGTTCAGAAAGCCATATTTGATTCTGCTTGCCTACATCCCTGTAGAATATAAATTAGTATTAAGATAGATTATAAAAGTGATATTTCATATCAGTGGAGAACTCACTAAGAGTTAACCACTTCAGCCTAGAAATGAGATAAGACGGTGAGACTAAAATCAGAATCTTGACCCCTAAATAATCTCTTGAGGTCTGAATAGAATGAAGGTATGCTTCGTTTACAAAAAAAAAAAAAAAAAAAAAAAAAGAGAGGCTGATTCTGGTATTCCTCTTACAGTGACATATAGAGTATAACTGATACAAGGCTAACAGGCTTTCATTTATTTCCTAGGAACAGCAAAATCATAAGTCTGATCCACTTATGACAAAATTCCTAGATGAACACCTACTGTGGTGTTAAAGAATGACCTTGCATTGCTTTCCACTGTTTCAAAGAATGCCCCAGATCATGCAAAATTTCACTCACTTTTCTCTCTCCATAACTCATTAACCATAATTCAGATAGTATGCAACCTGCAGAAATGGGAGAAAAATAAAACATTGCATCATAAAGATGACATCAACTAGATTGCCTATTGCAGCCATATTCTGTGTTAATGCCTTTGTGCACATTTCTATAAATTTCTGGTAAAGCCAGAAACTCTAGGAAAATATAGGAGTTTTGTGTATCATATTTCATCCCACAATGTGTTATTTTGAAATATGTGCTTGCTCAGAGTTTTTCAGCAAACAGTTCTAGATGTACCAAGGGATGCAACAAATATCAATTGCAGCCGATTTCTCGTCCTAATCCAGACGGATTTTGGCAACTTTCTTAATAGCACAAGGAGAGTAGATTTTGGAATTAGACCTAAGAATATTAGACATCCCTGTCAAGCTTAATATTTATTCCATCCTATGCCTCTTCATGCCCAGAACAAAACCAAAGTTTATTCAGGTAAAATTACATTTTCTTGTAAAAGAGTATGAAATGCTTATCAAGTCTTAGGAAATAGAAAGGAAAAATACTGACATCTTACTAATTCTTTAGCGCTGTGATCTGTGTTACAATCTTTCCTCTGTTATATCATATGTTATGTCATCATCATTCTTTCAAATGAAAATTGGGAAAAAATATAAACTCAACTTTCAGTCA
Source organism: Antrostomus carolinensis (assembly GCF_000700745.2). Taxonomy (NCBI): domain Eukaryota; kingdom Metazoa; phylum Chordata; class Aves; order Caprimulgiformes; family Caprimulgidae; genus Antrostomus; species Antrostomus carolinensis. The sequence goes on from NW_010338986.1 coordinate 10,631, forward strand.
AATTTCCAGATCAAACATTTTTAGTACAGCAAAAAGAGAAAAAGATCCTAATAATAACTGAGAACATACAAGGATTGGAACATCAAAAAAGACAAGTCTTCAGGAAATGCCAGAGGATATAAACTCAACACATTTTTTAAATAGTCTTTTATTGAAAAAAATTGCAAGCATGAGACATTATCTTCAATAGTATACTAAGTTTTTTTAAGTGAATACTGTCTTTCATAGCTGCAAGATGTGAAAGTTTAAATAGTTCACATAAACACAGATCACATGAAATACATCATTAGCAAAGAGTAGTTTACCATATGATTTAGTGGATTTTTTAACAAAAAACTATTATCTATGAATTATGTAGGAATATCTGTATTTTCCATCACTCTGCTAAATTTTAAAGTAAAGAGTGCTATTAAGAAGAATTTAATCAGTAAATAGAACTATAGAAAAATTATGTGAAATCTTATTCACAAAAGTTCATAAGAAGTGGTGACTTTTTTTTTTTTTTTTAAGTTTCAGTACATTTCCCTTGTTGGATCTGCAAAAAACTCAGAAAGGCAATGCATCAGTCCTCCACCAGAATGTTTTTTTCCCTAAGGATAAAGAGTTACTTGTCACAGACCAACCTGTCTATTCCTTTCTCCTTAGTTTATGAACAGAAACTATTTTTCCAAACAAACTAGTCTTAGATGATTATTACACTTTACCTTACTTCACAGTAGATCTGAAGAGTCTCTTAACTTTTGGGGAATCCCGAAAAGCTGTCACCTGTCCCAGAATAGAAAGAGGGGGAAAAGTAGGAAGACAACTGTCTCTTGGGGCTGGAAGTACCTTGTAGTAGTAGATTCGAAGCAAGGTAATACAATAATTAAGAAAAGCATTTAAAATAAAATAATAAAATAAAATAATAA
>NW_010338987.1:0-3966 GCF_000700745.2 Antrostomus carolinensis
ATATCATTTTCAAAAACAGTTAAAATAGTTTCTGACTGGGTACCCTAAACCTATAGATATGTATAAAAATCAGAGTGGTATGTTAAATTAAAAATATAAGTTGTGTGCTACAGAGCTTAAAATGACAGTTTACGCTCAGCATTTTATTTTATTTGAAGTTCAATTGTTTTAACACTATTACTTTTCTCAACAAAGCTGAAAAGTTGTACTTTTTTATAGTTTTATATTTAATCTTCAGATGTTGTTATCTTTCACCTCTCCAAGGTCATAAATTTAACTGATGTATTGCTCATTAATTAAATACCTGCCATTACTTCAATCAGGAATAAACTAACCACTTAAAGGATTTTTTCTCATATCAGACTATGCTGAATCATTACATTTATTGATAAACACCTTGAAAATATACTGAAATATGAAAAAATATTCAGATAGTTTTATTGAAAACTTATTTCAGTTCATGGTTCTGGTTCTTTTCACAAAAGCTACTTAAATATATTTGTGAGAAATTTTGTAAATTTAAACTTAAGCAGGTATTTGAGTACAAAGCTGTATTATCATTATCAAATCCTATGTACTGAATATCTTTTTTCATTACTGTATATATTTTTGTTTTATTCAGAGACAGGTGACATTTATCAGTTTATTTAGGTAAATAGAGTCTAAAAAAAAGTTACAGAACAAAAAAAATATGTAAAATATTTCCTCTGAACTTGCTATCATTACATATCCTTGTATGATTTCATAATTCATAGTGCTTATCATTAGCTATGTTTGGACTTAGATGTGTATCAAATGTCTAGCATAAAACAAAAGTTTTTAATACCTATTGCACAGTATTCTGACATTTTTTAAAGGATTTGTTAAGTTTTATAAGTTTAAGGACCACTTCTATGCATTTCCCAGAAGAAAGAAAGAACAATTCTATGCTTTTTCCCATGTATTTAACAGTATGGTTTGAAGAATCAATACAGTTCTTTGTATCATCCTTACAATACCTGAAGGGGCCTACAGGAAGGTTGGGGAAGGACTTTTTACAAGGACAGGTAGTGATAGAACAAGGGGTAACGGTTTAAAAATGGAAGGAGGTAATTTAGAAGAGCTATTAGGAAGAAATTCTTTAATATGAAGGTGGTGAGACACTGGAACAGGTTCCCCAGAGAAGCTGTGGATGTCCCCTCCCTGGAAGTGTTCAGGGCCAGGTTGGATGATGCTTTGAGCAACCAGGTATAGTAGAAGGTGTCCCTGGCAGGGGATTTGAAACTAGATGATCTTTTAGGTCCCTTCAGGACCCTACCATTTTATAATTCTATGAAGAATCTGAAAGATCTAAGGATAAGATAATAAGAGTGGTTTCCAGAAAGAAGTAAAGAGAAGTACTGTAATTCAAGAATTCACCAGTTATTATTAAGATGAAAGAATGTGCCCACAAGGTCTCATTGTTGGTTCATGGTCAACTGGTCATCCACCAGGTCCTTCTCTGCAGGTCTGCTTTCCAGCAGGTCAGCCCCCAGCCTGTACTGGTGAGACACACACCTCATTCAACAGCAGCCCCACATTTTCCCTAGTCTTCCTTTTGCTGATGAGGTACTTGAAGAAATCCTTCTTATTGTCCTTGACATCCCTTGTTATATTGAATTCCAAGCAGGCCTTGGCCTTCTTCATTGCATCCCTGCATACTCTGACAATGTCCCTATATTTCTTCCAAGTGGCCACTCCTTTTTTCCACATTTTGTAGACTTTCTTCTTCTGACTGAGTTTTTACAGAAGTTCCTTGTTCATCCATGAAGGCCTTCTGCCTCCTTTGCTAAATTTCTTACTCTTAGGGATGCAGTGATCTTGAGCTTGGAGAAAGCATTGCTTCAATAGTAACCATCTCTCTTGGGCCACTCTACCCTCCAGAGCCTTAGTCCATGGGATTCCTCCAAGCAGGTATTTGAAGAGGCCAAAGTTAGCCCTCCTGAAGTCCAAGGTGACAGTCCTCCTTTCCCCTCTCCTGACTTCTACTCTATAATTTCGTAATCACTACACCTGAGACGGCCTCCAACTACCAATTCACCCACCAGTCCTTCTCTGCTGCTGAATAACAGGTCCAGTAGGGGACCTTCCCTGGTCAGTTCTCTCACCAGCTGTGTTAGTAAATTGTCTTCCACACATTCCAGGAACCTCTGAGATTACCTCCTCTCTGTTTTGTTGTATTTCCAATGGACATCAGGCAGGTTGAAGTCCTCTACAAGAAAAAGGGCTTGTAATCACGAGACATCCCCTAGCTGCTTGTGGTATATTTCATCTACCTTCTCATCTTGGTTGGGTGGTGTATAGCAGACCCACACCATGATATCTGCCTTGCTTGCCTTCCCCCTGATTCTTACCCACAAATACTCAACCCTGTCATCACCATCATTAACTTCCAGGCAATCAAAACACTACTTAACATAAAGGGCTACCCCTCCTCCTCTTCTTCCTTGCCTATCCCTTCTGAAGAGTTCATAGCCATCTATTGCAGTACTCCAGTCAAATGAGAAATCCCACTATGTTTCTGCAATAGCTGCTATATTCCTCCTGTTTGTTGCCCATGTTGAATGCATTTGTGTAGATACACTTCGACTGGGCTGCTTGTCCCATCACCTTATTAGGCCCTAATTCTCTCATGATGATTCTTGGGACCTTCTGTGGTTCCTACTTCATTAAAATACCTTGTGTCTCTGCTGCCGCCTGGATTTGTATATATTCCTTCCTCTGGGACAGCAAAGTGAAGGACCTTGCTATCACAGCAACCTTCAAGCACCAGTGTGCTGCTCCCAGGCTTTGCTCCATTGTGCCTGGCTTCATCCCCTTCCCCCTTCAAAACTAGTTTAAAGCCCTATGAATGAGCCCTGCTGGCTCCTGAGAGAGGGTCCTTTTCCCCCTATGAGACAGGTGGCCTCTACTGGTAACCAGCAGGCCCAGTGTCTTTTAAACCCATCTGTGCTCAAAGAACCCAAAATTATGCCAGTGACACCAGTCTCGGAGCCAGGCATTAATTAGCTGTCTCTTTCTATTTCCTCCCTCGTTATGCTCTGTGACTGGAAGAATAGAGGAGAACACCACCTGTGCTCCTGACCCCTTAACCTTTCATCCTAAGGCCCTGTAGTCCCTCTTGATTGCCCTCACGCTTCTTGTTGTTACTTCATTGTTTCCCCATCTGAAATATCAATAGTGGATAATAATCTGGTGGCTTTACTTGTTATACATAACAAGCTGTTATTCCAAGGGCCAAGACTTTCTTTCATTTTAGCGACTCCTTTACTTTTTCCCAATTGTTCATCTCTTGTAGGTAAGTAGACTCTGTCATAGGGTATATGAATTGTCTCAGAGTCTTCAGTTTCTGGAAACAATTCTTGTCTGAAGCCTTATATAACCCTATATTCTCGATCTCACTCTGGCTTCCTGATTCATACAACACACAACAAGAAGAAAGAAGGACATTAGGTTAGAAGTGGCCAATAAGTTCCTGATGAAGGAGAGGTTGTTTTAGTTGTGACACGAGAGTGTGAAATAAAAAAATATGTGATGTCACATTTATTAAATAAGCATAGAACTAAAATAAAATGAGAACATAAAGAGTTACAAGCCATCATAAGCTTTATTTTTACTCATAAATCTTACTGGGAACTGGACAAATGGCGAACTATTTCTGCATCTACATGAAAGCTCTAAGGAGTAGACAGAAAAGTGGGGAATTTGGAAAGAGCTATTTCATTGCACACAGTGGAAAAGAGTACTCTAGAAATGTATTGCACGTAAATGAGGATGCTCCCACTTTAAGAGTATTTTTAGTACACTTATTAAACCGAACACTCAAAGTGAGAAGGTGAACATCCAGAAAAAAAAAGAACTTATTCTGACATTACTTTGAGGTCCTATGAACGTGTCTCAGAGTCTTCAAGTTGCTATGGTCTATTGCTTCGTCAGATCTCACAAGAA
>NW_010338988.1:0-12403 GCF_000700745.2 Antrostomus carolinensis
TGCCCTTTAGACATCATTCTCTGTGCTATACAAACTTCTCGGAGTAACTAAAAGTAAATCTCCCTGCCAGAATTTCTGATCCGTGTTCCATATTCCCAAGCTTTCCAGAAAAGTTTTGTTGTTGTTGTTGTTTTTCTTTTTCTTTCTTAAAAAAACAAACAAACAAACAAAAAAACCCAAAACTGTATTTTTTAGTTGATGGGAATGTCACAGAAGTAACAGATCCTGGAATTTACTGAGACAAAGAGAGCCTGAGTACCCGCTCTCCTTGGGCAACTAAGTCATGTGTTCATTATCTCTCCTGAAGTTAGCTGCCAAATACAGCAGCCAAGCAAGGCAGAGGACTCTCTCCTCCTTCCTTCTACAAAGAAGCTTCAGCATCTGAGGTCAGAGTATCTAATGAAGATGGAAACAAGATCTGCCAGACTCTTCTCACTCCTAAGTATTCCCTCTAACTTTCATCTCGAGCACTTGGCCATTGTGTCCCTTTCAAAACATCCTACTATTAAATGAACATTTACCAAGCTGTTTTCTGATTCACTAAGAAGTTGAGAATTTGCTTTCAGGACTCTAATGCCATCAGTCTATGCATCCTACAGATACAAATGAGAAACTAACAGCTCAGTGATGTAACATGGACCAGGAAAATTATATGATAGCTGAACTGGACAAGTCTACTGAAAATGAGAGAAGTTCCTGCAGAGTGACAGTTGTATCAGGGCTAAAGATACAGGAATCAGGTGAAGCCCTGGACTGCCAAGTCTCATACCTGAGAAGTCTGAGTCCAAAACCAATGCAGCTGTTCTCTTATCCAGCCTAACAGCCCTTCTCAGTCCCTTCCAGGCAGTCCTGAAGCTTAAGATAGATTAAACCAAAATCAATGCCATCTCCATGGGGACTCCATGTATCTGCTGATCGTGGTATCGGGGAGCTGAGTGCTACAGAAGAGCACAGGTGAGCCTCACCACTGACCAGCAGGATGTGGTGAGCACGCTCCACTCCTCCAGCTGAGCCTGCTGGACTGCTGCTCAGCCAGCCCTGCAACCTGCAGACAAGGAAACCCTGGGAGTCTGAGAATTTACTTACAGGGGCTGTCAGCTCCACTACACAGCTGCCTCTTGGCTTTTAGGGTAGCAGTAGGGGAGGCATTTGGCTGATCTGTAGGCTCAATCACAGCAACAGATCCACTGCTGCTCTGTCAGAAGGAAAGCAGGTGAACCAAGTTGGACAAGAACATCCTGCAGGTACTTTTCTTTCTAAAAGCTTCAGAGAAGGGCTTACAAAAGCACAGGTTATGGGTAAAATTGCTCCTACCAAGTGTGAACGCTGTTTTTACACCTTCTGTAGAAAAACAGGATAATTTCTCCCCCAGACAGAAATTAAGAGGATAGATTCCTTCATTTCTCCAATTCCTGAATGCAAATTACAGAAATGAAAGGAACAAGGCACATGCCTGTCCTCAGCTCACACAACCACAATATCTTTGGTTTATGTCTCTTCTATTTCAGCTGCGTCTTAAGCAGACATAATTGCTTAACAGGCAACAAGAAAAGCAGCAGTAATTATTTCCTATATTATTTCCTTTCTGGAAACAAAGACATTTTCCAGGGAGAGAGCCTAGAATAATCTCATTTATTACCAAACTCTTATTTTGCTCTGAAGACAATCAGGGGAGAGCAACCAAACCCTGTACTTCACATACTGTGAGATGCTAGAAACTGCACCTGCGCTGCGTTCCACTGCTGTAGCAGAGTTTATACTGCAGAGCTTTATTTGTGAGCTAGCAGAACCCACAGTTATAAAACATGGGTCTCGGCAGGAAGGTGAGAGCCAAGGGTAACAAATACTCAGTGTGATAATGACGTGAATAAATCCCTCCTCTTCACACCAGCAGGATCTATAACCTCTAAAACCTGTGCAGAACGTTGGTGACTGCAGTGCTCTCACGCTGGGAGAAGTGAGGCTTTCCCATCTCAAGTCCCTGATATAAGGAAATGAGGCCTTACGACATATTTCCATTAATTCAAGGCAAAGGACTGAGCTGAGAATATCACAACAGTTTCAGGAATGAATTTATTTTCCTACAATCCTCATTAACCTTAATGAGAACCACAAAGCTTAATACATTATTACCAACCTAGGTAATCTTGCCCAGGCTGACCAGCCATTTTCTGCTGACTTGTTTATTTGGTTTTTTTAACTATTTCCTAAAACTAGAGAGGTTTTTAACAGAAGTATTGCCAGAGCAACAGAGCAGACAGAGGAGCTGCCATACCTGGGTCCTCCTGGGCACCAGATTTCAGTCGTGGTGCAAGGGTTGGCCTAAAAATAACTTTGCTGCCTAACTCAAATGCCTTAGAAAATGACTGAGATCATGGTTATTAATTTCCTATGTGGATGCAGCTGCAGTATTATAGACATTCTTATAAATCCTTCATACAGCACATCCCAGCTGAGAGTTATATAGCTTAGTTTGTGTAGGTTTCAGATAAAGTATAGTTAAATGAGCATTAAAGCCAAGCAGAGTGTGGATCAAGCCTATGGGTGGCAGCATCCAGCTTCAGTTTAAGGTAGCCATTTTCTCCCCAAATCAGAGTGATTTGTAAGCAATTGCATTGGCAACAAGAACAAAGAAATGAATCTACTTTTGGATGTGGAAGAGAAGGAATGAATTATATTTTTCTGGCATATATTACAATAATTCCTTGTTGTTTCAGTGGTTCTTGGCTTTTGCATTTTACAAATGGATTTCTAAAATATTTTTGCATTAAATTTAACATTCATTGAATATAATAAAAATTACCAAAAAATTACCAGAAAATATCTACATGGACCTTTTTCTAAAAGAAAAAAAAAAAAACCAACCCACAAAAGACAGGGGTTTTTTTCTTATGGTCAGATAAATATTGGGAGAGTACTGGATGTGTTAAACACCTTTCTAATATCCAGGGAGGAAAAGCTTTTCCTTGGGGAAAAAAAGCAAAAATATGTTGAGGCTGAGGTATCCTCGCTTTCCCAAAGCAACATGGATTGGTTTGTGTGCTACTGCTGGAAAGTGAAGGAAGTGGGCTCACACTTGAATAAATCCTGCCATCTCTGTCCCTGCCTCTGCAGAGCTACTGCCAGCACAGTGAAGACCCTGGGATAAGCTGTTTTTAAAGGTTTGGCAGAAGCAAGGCTTGATCTGTTCCCAGAATCGCAGGGTCTGGAGTAGGAGCTGTGGAGCAGCATCCAGAGCAACGACAGACTTAGCAATATACAAACACCAGAGGCAACAGAGGCTGTGAAAATGAACGGTGGGAGGTTAAACAATTTGTTAAATGGCTTAGATCCTCATAAGGGCTGAATATAAAAAGATTCCTTTGTGTTTTGCTACAACCTAGACTGTGTTACTGATACCATTTATATCTTCCTTTTTGCAGTGCAAGCCAAAGTACACCAGTGTGCTGTCACCAGAGGCCTGAAGTCTCTTTAGCTAGAGAAGAAAGTGTCAAGGGCCTTGGATTTCACCCTGTATTGCCCAAGGACTCCCCAGTGGGTTGGGCATGATCTCAGCTATGGCTACAGAAGAAGAGATGCCTCTGTGCCCAGTTGTTCCTTGGATTCTTTGCAGAGCCTTTTGGAAAACTCATAGTACACATCAAAGAAACTGTGGTCTGAGCTGTTTCCAAACAGCTGGGCTGTAAGGACACCAGGCAGCAGGAGTCAAGATGACTTAGTGACACACAGATGACTGAACAGCTTGCAGATAGGTACAACAGCAAGCTGGAAAAAGCTTGAGTTTGGTTTGGAAGAGAAAAAGAAGAAAAGAAATGCCTCTTTCTTCTCTAACCTCTACTTCTCACTGACGTGAACAAAGACTGCTGCGGAAGCTGTGTCCAGCTTCCATAATTAATCAGCTATAAATGGATAGATGTCGCTGACTGGAGGAAATAACCGTGCTTCTGTACAAAGCAGAGCTGCAAACTTCCTTTGTGAGACAACAGATGTGCACCGCTGACCTCCAAGCAGAAAACCAAACCCAGTAACTGATTGCTAAAAATGATCACCAAGGAGTGTAGACACAACATCTATACACACAGACTGAGCAAGAGAGAAGAATAACCGGGAGAAGTCGCACAACCTGCCAGCCTTGCTTTTGCCTTCAAGTGTCACCTGTAGTGACACCTTTGAAGTGTTGTTTGCCAAGGTCACAGAGCTCTCCAGAAGCACTTCTCCATCATCATGGATGCTCAGCACTCACAGGTAAAATCAGAAATGGGTGATATGATTTTGTGTTGTTTTTTGTGTCTTGGGGGGTTTTTTTGTCCTTATGACAAACTATGAAGCTTGAAATTAATTTGAACAGATTGTATTTAACAGCTGATCAGAGATAAGTTTATACAGAGCTAAGACAATACAGCAGCAGTTTCTACCCTGGACAGGACCTCAGGCTGAGAACCACAAACCAACCTCTGTAGGAAACAACATCACATTAATAAAAGGTAACACACAGGTCGGCATGCACAGAAAAATGCATGGTAATTCACAACTCAGCCCCTCAGGGGTGGTCCTAGATGCAGAGATACCCCAGGAAAATATAAATCCTGCAAAAAAAAAAAAACCCCAAAAAAACACAACCCAGAACAATAAGGAAAGCAGTGTGAGTTACAGTGAATAAAACCCTGCAAAATCTATCAGTCTTGTAAAATTCTGTCAACATAGAGAAATGCTTAAAAGGCATATTGTTAACACCTTATCTTTCAGTTTTCAAAGAAATCTCTCTTCTAGTGGATGACATATGTCAGTTAACAAGCAATAACTACAGGTACAGTAAAATCTAAGATTAACCAGTTAACAGAAGACATCAGATTAAAATCTATGGCAAATTTTGCTACTAGATTTGTTCCCTGGAATGGAACAATACTGTTCCCAAGTAGGAACCAATATGAGATCAAAACCAATATGATATTCAAAAGGTTCCAAAACAAAGTGATTCTCAAATAATTTATAGGTGAAGAAAAAATGTGCAAGATTAAGCCCTAAACAATTGCCCCTAAACAGCAAAAATGTGTCTAATATAGCATCTTCCAGAGATGTGCAAGCAAATCTTTTTGGCAAAAAAATACTTGTTAACTTGTAATGAAATAACATAATAATTGAAAAATTAAGGGAAGGACTAGAAAGCAGCCACAGTCTTGCATAAGAACGTGAGTTTGATACCTATAAGTAGGTATCTCTCCCATTCAAAATTATTTCTAATGCCAAAAATACAGAAGGAATTAGACTGGGGACCAGGCAGGTCAAGCCAACGCAGTCCTAGAGAACAACCACCACTAGTGTTCTGAAATTTGCTTGCAGAGCCACCCTGGTGGCAATGCTAAAGCTTTTCTAAAGCATGTGTCCAGGAATCCATTCTGTTCACAACTGAAACATTCTGGGATAAAAACAGTGACGTACATATAGGCAGCATCACATAAACATTAGGGGAGATATGACAAATTAAATATCAGATTTGGGATTTAATTCACAGATCATCTCGGTGAAGGATAAGAATGTAAAGCAACTTCAAAAAATGCAGCTGTGTAAATGAAAACAAAGTTTTCATTTACATTTTTTTTTCATTTTTTCAAAGTTTTCATTTACATTTTTTCATTTTTCTCAAGCACAGCATTTTCAGACAAGAAAACAGAGAAGCTAATATGTCATCAGGGAGATATCGAGATTATCTACAATAAATAAGACAGTCTACATATGGAGGCAAGAGATGCTGGAAATGTCTTCTTTCCCAAAAAAGAACAAGAGCACTCTGAGGGAGAAAAGGTATCGTATGCCTCATTTATGCATTATAATAGTCCAAATGCTGTTATGTCAGTCCAGTAAATATCAGAACATGAGAGTAATAAACATAATACTTGTCTAAAAGTGGAACCCAGACAGTTTCTGCCTATAACATACAGGAAGAAGGAACCTTAAACTGAAATAGAAAACAGAGAAGTAAGGTCTGTAGGTTCCTATTCTGATTTTACAATTTATTTCCTGTGTATTAATAAATAATACTTTTTCCCTTTGAACTCTGTTTCCCTACCTATAAATTAGGTGTGAAGATTGAGAACAGATTTCACCAGTTCCTAAAATTTTGGGAATTCCACACAATCATAAACACACATTATCTGTATGTTTTCATAATTTTTTTTACAACCATGTATTTTAGTTATAATTGTTTGAATATAGAAATGATCTTAACTGTGAGGAACACTATTCAACTTCAATTCAGAGCAGTGATATACGCTCTGGAGAACCTAACACTGTGGCTTTATTATCAAAGATAATGCAGCAAGCTGAGCTGGCTCAAAAGAAGCTGACTAACTAGGTTAGTATGTTAGACATAAGAATTTCCTCTATTTCCAAAATCTAATTTACCTGCTGTCCTGGTTTCACTGGGATAGAATAATCAGCCAGCCATGGTACGCAGGCCCTTGGCAGTTTCCAGTCAGCCAGGTGCTTGAGCTCGGAGGAGCAAAAGCCAGGGCAGCTGCCCCGAGCTGGCAAACAGGGGTATTCCATACCATAAATGTCATGCTCATGGGAAAGGGGGAAGGTCTGTTTCTAAATGTAAATATGACAGTTTCAGAGCTATGGAGGCCTTTGGATGTGGTTCGTTGTGCTGTTTGTGTAAGCTCCAGCTGTTTGTGCACAGCAAGTACCACATCTGCTAACACATCCTCTTCCTCTCTGTGTCAGGGAATCACAACACGGCATTTAAGGCCGATCAGAAGAGTTTAATGCTGTTACACACCGCGGGGGAAATGGTATTGCATTCCTACCACTTCCCATTGGTATTACAGTCTTTGCCATTAGAATCAGATATAATAGTTTTACTGCCCCCATACAGCCTGTAAAAGGCCATAAACTTTTAACACACTTATAAAAAGGGACTGTAACTGTCTCACTAGTCTGCTTTTTAACTGGACAGGGCTATTTCTCTGTTCCCCTCACATTCATAATGCTGTACATCCAGGCAGATGGAGAGGGTTGTTATCTCCTGATTAAACTTTGACACCACATTCTCTGCTTATTTCCTGAAATGTCTTCAGTGCTCTTCATGGTTTCCTCCAGCACACATTGATGCTTCATGATACTGCAACACCTCACTTCAGAATTCCTGTCACATTAAATGCTTTCAGTTAACTGTCCTCCTAAACCTCTGAACCAAATGAATACTGTGCAACAGCTGCAATATTAAGATAGTAACTAGTAAAAATACTAAAATAAAAATTAAAACAGGCAAAGTTATATCCACAAACAGCAATGTACCTACAAATGTGGAAAATTAAATGATAACTGCAATGACTAGACACAGAAGAAAATGAGGAAAAAAGACAGATCAGTGTTTTAATGTTTTACTCTTAATAATACCAAAAAGGTTATCTAGTCAACAGAAATGGACAGTAATGCAACATTAAGCATTACTCTTCTCCCAAGGAACAAGTGACAGGACAAGAGGAAATGGCCTCAATTTGCACCAAGAGCAGTTGAGATTGGACATGAGGAAGAAATTCTTTCCTGAAAGGGTTCTCAGGCATTGGAAGGGGTTGAAGAGTTGTGTAGACACAGTGCTGAGGGACATGGTTTAGTTGGGGACTTGTCAGTGTGAGGTTAATGATGGGACTTGATCTTAAAGGTCTTTTCTAATCAAGGCAGTTCTGTGATTAGCACAATACAGAGCCTGGGGCTTATGGCTTAATATAAATTACTGCACTACTGTAATCATTTAAGACATCACGTGTCAGCACAGAGCTACAAGATACTCCCAAAGGTATTCTGGATGTTACACTAGGTTCCCTGGGTCCATGTCTGAGGTCACAGACAGAGGGACACAGCCTGTTGTGCACACCAACACAGCTTCTTCCCAGAGGAAACAACTTACTTCATGCTTGAAGCACGAAATCACTCTCTTTACCAACAAACAAGTTTATCACATCCAGGTACCTTGCTGTTTTCTAAAGAACTACCAGCCAATCCGACATCAAGCGTTCAGCCACAACTGGCAAGTTGTCTCACAGAGGCACAAGTAAAACCTTTGCAGTGTAGCAACAACTACTCCTCGTACAGGCACTGCCACTTGTAGCAGTCCCAGAACCTCAGGACACTTCAGAAAGAGCAGAAAGCCACCTATCTCCCATGAATGTTTGAGAAACTTATTCCATCATTGAGGCAACGCTGATGAAACACACGAACTGACTGCACTTCAGCAGCTGAATCAAGAGGCAAAGAGAATCCAACTGAGTTAAGTTTTCTCCAGAAAATAATGAGTAAATGATTCACAGCTAGCCACTGAAGGTGTGTCAGCATGAACAGATGGAAGTTTAGAATTTAATAAACTGTTAAATCACAACAACAAAGTCCTGCAGTTTAACTTTCCTTCTGAAAATGGGATTGGAAAAATAATGAGTGTTAAGTGAAGCCAGGCTCTGTCCAGAATTCCTAGCACTCCGACAAAATGCAATGAGCATTTATTAATCCCATGTTCTCTGTGTAGGTTACACTGCACACAACCTGAACCATCCTGGTTTTCAACCTGCCATGATCCCAAGAGAAGAAGGGTCTCTGTACCAGAGAGTGACTGGTGTCAAGGCAATTCAATTGCACTTGACTGTCAAGGTACTCACGACAGAAGTGTTAGTATGATTCTACAGTATGTTATTGACAAGACATAGCATGTTTTGGAAGAGAAAGCTGTGAAGTTAAGAGCTTTCTGAAGAAAGCAGCTGGGGACACTGATATTCAGCTTGTGTTAACTAACCCAGTAACTGTGCAAAGAACCAGGTGGGTGAAGAGAACAGTGATTATCTAAAAAGATGCAATTCAGACCGAGATGCAAACTACAAGTAACAGGAACAACTTTGAGCATTTGAAGTTGAACATTTGAGGGTGCTGTTCCTTCCTCACAGGAGTTCCTTTGTTCTTTGAGGTGCTATGGGAGGAGCAATGACAGTTTGATTTCCCACTGCTTTACACCTTCTGTAGTCGTTCACTGAGCAATGAAATGCAGCCAGCAGTGAAAATGCAAGGACTGCGATTTGACAGCATGTGGCACCACGTTTGTCCAGGTATCTGTGGTGATAGGAGGTGCATGTGAGAGATTAATGCCTCAATGAACTAGAATGTAATTACTGCAGGCTTTTGAGAGCAAGTAGGCTCATTACATCCCAGCCAATTCACCTGGCAGGCAAAACAAACAATTATTATTCCTGTTTTACAGTCATGACCCAGAGAAAGGATGTGGTTTGTTCTAGATCCCGTGAGGTCTCTCTGGTACAATCAGAAATTTAACCGTTACCTCTTCAGCTATAGATGTACCCTGATCTCTGTCAGTGTAAGAAAACAGTAACATGAGGTTCCGTATCAGCTGTACTTCTAGGTGTGTGGCAAGCTTTTCCTTCTGAAAGGGCAACCTCATCATGACAAAAATTCAACCTCTGCTTCAATTTGAAGTACAACCAAGAGCCATACATTTGGAAATCGGGCAAATCATTACATGGAAAAATCCACTGTACCAGATTCCCTCCCTGTTCTGCATCACAAGTTGCTCCCCACAGTTACATTCACAAGCAAAGCACATCTAAAGAGGGACCCAAATCTGAGTTCTGACATCAGAGTACTTCAGTAAAACAGAGTTAAGAAATGCACGGAAATACAACAAAAGTATCTGACAACGGAATGAGATCTTCAACAGGGATGTGAAACTAAAATGTACGTGCCAGGGGGTAAAATATTGCAAGGTATCAAATGTTTACGCTACAGACTGATAAACTTTTAGTCTTGAGGAAAACTCAACGGGACACAAAAACTAAAGGCTCTCTTGATAGCAGGCCCATCCCCTATAAAGCACTCATAAGTAACATACTCTGGAAAAATCCTAAGTGCATAAAATTTGATGGGGTTTTAGGCATTCTGCTTACTTTTGAAGTTTATTGCGCTTTCAAGAACACACACTGAATCGGAGCAGATTGCTAAACAGCAGTGACTTAATTTTGCAAAGTTCAGAGTCTTAGTTTCCTATTGTGGTTAAGTAAGATTTCTAAAGCTGCTGAGAAATACAGAGCTCTGTTTTCATACATGATGAGTATTGCAGAGAACACCTCTGAATTTATACCTACACATATTACAGCACTTCACTCAAGTGCCTCCACATTGCACATATTCCCTTTAACCTGAGCCTCACCAAGGTATACAGGGCATTGAGCACGTCTAGAGCATGGCAGGATCATAAGAAAAATTCCACTTTAGTTTGCACACAATGTACATGATACTGAACACTGAACCGTGGCCCAGGAAAACACACGAGCCCCTGCTTCATTTTAAGGGAGAATTTATGCCCCCCTCAGATTTTTCTGATCCCAACTTCAGGATTTTGTCTTGTTTTGTTTAATTCTCCACATATATCCCTGAACACAAACACAGAAAGTGATGTTTGCCGTTTCCCACAAGGAGAGGTTTCTAGAGAAAGATAGTATCTTTAGCCAGACTGACACATAGCTAGAAAAGCCAGGTGAGCTACTGGGTTCAAAATCCTTTCTTTGTGTTGTCTAGAAGAAAGCAGAAACGGCTTCATATGCTTGAAGTGGTTTTGCTTCTCCCAGCTACTGTCAGTTAATCTAACAAAGAGCTATAACCTGTCCCCGCACATCTCATTTCACATAAATCCAAAGACCACCACAGTCACAACAGCATTGTTTCTTTATAGCATGCTCGTTAGCAAGCTGCTGTAAAGCAGCAAGATTTCATGAATCATATCTGCGTTTCGCAGTCTGAAGGAAGGAGTCACGCCTCACTTACCGCCTCCACTTCTGCTGGGTCATACCAGACATTAATGTATGGATGTTGTAAGGCTTCATCTACTGATATTCGCTTGGCCGGATCAATGACCAGCATCTTTGATAAAAGGTCCCTGGCTTGGCTGGCTAGAACAATGAAATCAGATAAACACAGTATTAGTATAAAACAATCACTCCTCCAGAGCAGGGTTAATTGGGTTAGGAAAACAAGACAGACACGACCCTTTTTGAGATTGTTTGTATGTACTTCTGCCCCTCGCCTTGTTCATTTTAGTCTGGATTAATTAGGAAGGTGCCAACATCAGGGCTGCATACCCTCAAGTCCCCTAACAAGCTTCAGGGAGATTTTTCCATGTTGCATGCAGATTCCATGTAGAGGGCTGAATAATACACCCAAGAAAAATGTGCTTGAGGTACCTGTATTATCACCAGGATCTGAAAACAAATACATAACACAGTCTAAAATAATGACACTACTAAATCAAAGCCTGAAGCTTACAGGGGCTCAGAAAAACATCCAAACTTTTCTGTATGTTTTAAAGTTTTTCACCTAGCCTGCTGGGAGGCATTAAAAAATCTAGTGAGGCACAGGTACCAGGCTTATCTTAGGGCATCTCATTAGAGGGAATCACGTAGGACCAACACATAATGGTATGGAAGTGCCTCAGAACTCCTCAGGTTTGTTTGTCCCACATAACCAAGTTGGAATCAGTGGGACACACCATCCTCCACTACAAAAATGCACAACAGCCTTTTATATATTTTATATATTTTTGAGTTTTATGTTGCAACATTGATTTATTTTACCTGACAATATAGCCCATTGTGCCTCTTGGGCCACAAACTCATCCTTCTGTTACCCAAATTCATTTTACTCTTTAGAGTTTGTAACAAATATACCATCTAAATCCATGTAAAAAAATTTAAACATATATTTCTAGTATTTCTATAAATATAGCATTCTAAGCTCTTCCATGCTCAAAATTATTTCCTGTGTGAAGGAAAAAGAAAATGAAAGGAAAAAGAAGGTAAAGAGATAAAAGTGCAAAAATAGTGCAAATCGGCCATGGGTGAGTAAGTGCAATATCTAATTAAACCATTAACATTACACTGTGGTGAAATATTTAGGCAGGGCAAGGGATGAGACAACAATGCACAAGTAGAATTTTTTGATGCACCGTTTCCTGTTCTGTGACTGTATCTGAAGAACTGGCACTCAGGCTGCTCAAATGCACGTGCCTCCTGTATCCAAAAGACAACAGCACTGTGTGACAGTCATTTGGATTCATTAGCTGCAATTCCAAGAGAATTCAATTTTCCCATTTTATTGCAATAGGAATATACAATTCCCTGTATCCAAAAGCATCTGCTCAGACCTTTCACTTTGCTCCCAGAACCGAGGCAGCAGCCTCGCTAAGAAACTGGTGTTAATTGGAAGAGTGTTCTAGGTAATGTAATGACATGCAAATTGCAAGCAATTGAAAACCATGACATGCCACCACAGTAGGCACAGAACTGCTACACAGAACAGGTTTGCAGGGGCTCCAGAGCTGTGACATCCTTTCTATACTAAACACACGTTA
>NW_010338988.1:12430-45613 GCF_000700745.2 Antrostomus carolinensis
TAAAACGAGACTTCAATATATCATTAAAATCACTGCAACTTCTCTTTTACAGGGCTCTATCTAGCCACACTGTAATTAAGTTAGTGCTCTACTTTACATATCCAAACTGACTCACAGCATTTTTCAAAAGAAAAACAGATATTAAACCTCAGCTATATCAAGAGCATTTTGGCTGACCTTGCTAATATCTTTCTGTTGTCTAGTAAAGGCAGAGCTCTGAGGCAGGCAGCTGGCTGAACTGCTATTCTTCACCTAAAACAAAACAGTGCAAGCGCCGAGATCTTCTGGTGGAAGTTCACAACTTGAAGAATGAGAGTAAAGGAACACCTCAGATCCTCACAGGACAGAAACATCACACAGAAAAGCGTGGGGATATGCTCAACACATGGGTGATAATGCCTGTTCCCTTGGCTGCCCAGGCACCGGGGTCTGCAAAAATAATTTCCAAAGGCTGTCCCTCAGCTGAACAAACCCCACGCAGTCATTCATCTCTGCAGCCAGCTGCATTAAAGGGGAGAGCAACTAGAGAGAAGGAAATTTGAAAGAGCCCTTCATAGCATTGTAGCTATTGAGATAGGAACCACGTCCCTTTGTCAGACATACCTTTGAGTTTGTTGTGTTCCGAGTCAGCTGGGAAGAGAGAGTCTGGAAAAAGTTTGGGGAAAGTGAGGCCAGCGTACTTGGGTCTGTTCTCAACGTAGTTCCGTACCGTCGGCTGCAGCTTCTTCATGAATTCTGGACAGGGTGTTCCCAGCTGCTCAATAACTTTATTCCACTGATCAATATCTGAACATCAGTAGTTAAGGAAAACAAAACACAAACCGCAGTACAGTCTCCTGACATTTCTGTTTGGGTGCTCTCTGGAAATCCTCAGAGGTGTTTAACTCCCTTCACAACATCTTTGCAGTCACCATCTATTTTTCATCACTATGCCTCCAGGTCCTACTACCTGCAAAGAGCAAAACTCTCCATCACGAAGTTCTTCAATATGAGGGTAGAAGATCATTAGAACAGGCTGCCCAGAGAGGTAGTGGAGGCCCCATCCCTGGAGATATTCAAGGTCAGGCTTGATGGGGCTTCTGAGCAACCTGCTTGAGTAAAGATGTCCCTGCTCACTGCAGGGGGGTTGGCCTAGATGACTTTAGAAGGTCCCTTCCAACCCAATATCTTCTATGACTCTATGATTCTAACTATACTTCCTTGAGGGCATTGTGGAATCCTAAAATCACCAAGGGAAAATACCCAACTTCCTCTCTTTGGGTCAATACTCGTTACCATTTTCATTTGGAACTTGCAATCCAATGCCTTGCACCCCCTTTTTTTACCTGCAGGTAATTGCCTCTACGACACCTTGGCTACAGGGGCGCAGCAGGCAAGAGCAACGCGTTGGCCTGCTCTCTCCCTTCAGTCTGTGGAGAGTGAGAACCAGCGGGCTCAGAGGAGTTCTGCGTGGGACAGAAGTCACCTGCCACTCAGCTGCTTCACACTGGTATGTTTATTCTCTCCAATTACTTTATTGGGGCTAATTTTACTAAAATTAGCAACCAACCCACAACCCCTCAAAAGCAATTTGTTTCATTTTATAAGGACACACTGGGACTCATTTTCCACAGACGAATGATGCCTCAGGTACAGGCAGATGTTTCTCTTTAACTGCACATGTGATGGCTCCACTGCTAAACTGTCACTGACTAATAAGAAACAGGCCTAAAAATAAATTGTATTACTTTTCTTGCGTTGATATTTTTCATTTTTCTGAGATAACAATTAGGCACTGGATAGGTGTAAGGTAGCTCTTCCAGCCACATTCAGAACAAGCTTTACTGTACCAAAAAAAATAATTATTAAACCACTGTCTAAAATCAGCACCATCTCTACATCCCACTAATTCACAGTGCTAAGACATTGATGACAACATAAAGAAAGGAAGACATGCAGACATGGGTACGTTGATGCTAGCAAATGAAGGAGTTTTGTTAAGAACATAGTGGAAATAAAAAGCTTTTAAAAGGCAAACATTCAAAGCATTTCACAGACTTGGGTTGGGTTTGTTTGGGGGTTTTTTTTAAATTATTCTAAGTTATTCTTGTCGTGAGTGTCATAAGTGTGGAGGAGTTTCCCAAATACTAAAGACAAGTTCCTCACAATCTAGGAGAGAAATCAGGTCCCAGAATGAAGGCAATAAGAAAAAAAACAAAGTCAAGGAAAAAGCAGCTCTTTGGTGCAGCAGCAATTTCAGATTTTCAGAAACATGTTTTAGTTTAGAGAAATGGAAACTGAGTATTTTCACATACCTTGAAAATTCAAGACATTTAATTTGTCTCATTTGAACAAAAATCCAGTAATTCTTTTAAAAATCGCAGCTTTACTAATCAAAAGTGTTTAAAGGAAATAAAACAATTTAAACATACGCTTTAAGAATGCTGAAACAGTGTTTTGAATGGTTTTAATTTCAACTGAAAAAGGTTGCTAGAAATAGCAGTGGCCTGTAAAGATTTTTCTGAGTAACTTTCATTTTTTGAACTAAACCAAAGCTTTTTGTAGAACAACCCCTCCCACACACACTCCACAGGTTGTATCTATCTTGTGCCATCCATGTAAAGTATCTTTTTCACAGCAGAAAACTAAACAATTGCAACAACAAAGTTACACAAGACTCAACGACAATAAAGACTATAGCTGCTCAAAGAGTAGTTTGAATTATTTCAGTAAACATTTTATTAGAAAATCAAGTGCTTTTTAAACACATTTTTAAACTTGTTTTCAAGTTAACACACGTCATAGTTTGCTGGCTGGACTATTTCAGAAGCAGGCCTTGCTGAGTAACTTGAAAATAGAGAGTGTGTAAATGCTTTACAGGGAAGAACAGAGAATAGGGAAATGCAGGGGCTGTTAGTTGTGCCAAGAGAAGCTAAATGGGTGAGAAAGCCAAGCGATAAAAGCGTCAGTGGAAGCGTTACCTGTGCAGACTGAGTGAAGGCCATCTCATAACCAGGGAAGGCCAAACACAGGACTTGCTTCAAAGCAGACATCAGACGTTTACACGCTGATGCTGGTACAGAGCAGGTTAATCATCACTCAGGCCAAAAAGAGAGAGATCTTTGGGATTACAGAATGTTGTGGGACACGGATGTGTTAAAAGGGAAAACGCAGTAAGATGCTCTGGATGTGTGTGATAAGGGAAAAGAGTGAAAACAGATCCTGGAATAGGGCCTACGTGGTGGGAACCAGCATCAATGCTGATGGAAAGGCTCTCACTAAGAGACAACAGACAAGCTGGCTACCACCCACGGCTGGAAGATTTTAAGGGATGGAAGAAGTTTCATGAGTCATCAGTGCAAAGACAACAGCCAAAGCCAAGAGAGCTGGCAGAGCCACCACGTTCCACTCCTTGACCAGCTTTGATTTGCAGGAGGACAGCACTGGAGCTTTTGCAGCCCTCGCTTGCACCAAGGACCAAAAATGTCCAGCTTTTCATCACAGAAACCTCAGGGACTGGTTGTGAGTAACTGAATCATCTGAGTGGATAACTGTGCTGCTTTACTGTATTATTTCTGACTTAGGTTACTCAAATACTGCCAAAGCCCTTAAATAAAAAAATATTAATTTGCTTTTTAAAGATATCTATACACACACACACGCCAATTGACATGATGGAGCACTCGGCACCTGGTTTTGCCCTAGTAACGGCAATAGCAAAACCATGCTCAGCCAGAGTGGGTGGGGACAGACCCTTTTGCAGTCAGGTGGACACACATTTTCTCTCCAGCATTGTTTCTGCACTTCCCTAGGCCTCACTAGCACTGGATTACCTCCTGAGGTCCAACACATGAAAACGTGCAAGAACGTAATAAAGTTCTTGCTGAATATCATTCCAGCTCCATTTCATTGTTAGGTTTTATACAGTCACTGGTTGTGATGCATCTGTGGTGCACCTGACAATAAGGGGTTGTACCCATCAAGGTAGGAGATTAAAAAAAACAACAACAAAGTTTTGAAAGAATTCTGAGGTCTACGTATTGAAGCAAAGAGAAACAGCTTTCTCTAACCATTAGTCAGAATAAACTTCAGCAATTCTGCAGAAAACAAATGAACAGTATATAGAATATAGACCACAGAACATATATATATATATAAAATGTATAATTTAAATATATATATTACAGACTATAGAACAGTCCTAAGGTGAATCAAAACCCACTGTAGGTTACATTAACCAATGAGTGATTATGACTACAGGTATTATTTGCAAATCAACTGAAAAAAATGGTACTACCAGTTAACAATCACGTAACTGACAGAAATTTCCCAGGCCAAAAAAGATTAACCTGTATTTGAATGAAGAAAACTTCAAGAAGAAAAAACTTCTGCTAACAGAAGACCCTGTTTTTACCCTTAAAATTAAGCAAATGTTGGGCCAGACTGGAAGTTGGGAAAAATTACAACCCAAAACTCTGGAAGATGATGAAATGTCTGCTTTAAAGCTATTTGAATCACCTCAGCTGTCCCTTGCCCTAGAGAGGATCAAGGAAAACGTGTCATCTGTACACAATAGCACCTGTATGACCTAAGACAGAAGAAAGGATCTAACCTGAATTTATTACTTTGATCCCTGGCACTAGCACTGCAGCATTCTTACTAACGTTCAGATGGCCAAAGTTACAGCAGATAAACTTCGTTAAGAAAATAGTTCTAAAATGTGTATGAAGATTTATCTTTGAATGTTCTCTAATGCTGCCATAAGCATTGTTCTCTTTTGCTTTTTAAATACCTGGTTTACTTGGAAAACAACCAGAATCTGAACTGCATATTAAGAGATGTACTTTTTTTTTAAAGCTAATGCATAAAATTTCTAATGGGAAAAATAATCTTTTGAATGCACAAAAAAAATATTTCTATTGGAAAAAATCAGATTTCACAGTGAAGTCATCAAAACTTTACCATTACTTTTGTTTCTGTTCTCCCTCATGCAATGTGTGCTTAGTATTTCAGAAGTGTGAATTAAGGACCACCATTCAGCTGGCCTGCAGACTTCATTTTAATTACATTTCTACAAATATTCAAACAACTGAGGAAACAGAGCTTGGCTTTGAGAGAAAGCTTATAATTCTTCTCTGCCTCAATCAGAAAATAGTAAAAGCATTTCTGCAGTTGCACAAATTAATAGCTTGTGATAAATAAATGAAATTTAGGCCAAAAAAAACCAAACTCCTTTTGCAAATCTAACAGCCAACTGATCATCAGAGACACTGAAGTGTGGCTTTGCTAGAAACTCCTCTTCCTAAAATCCTCTTCCAGCAATCTTTGTGAACTGGAGTGTGGAAAACACAAGTAATTCTGCCAAAATGCCTGTTTATAACAGAGCTTTTGGAACGGTGCTGGAGAGTGGTGGTGGTGATGGTGGGCAATCATGCAGGGCTCCACTTTCTTCACTTGTGAAGCAGCACATCTACACTGGCTTTACTTCACAGGAGCAGGATTTGCTCTTTCTGGCTAAAGTTAGGACTAGGGCATGTCACATCTTGCTTTTGTTAAAGTAGGCACAACAAAACCAAACTGGACACAGAGCTCTTCCTTCCTAACAGATAGACAGGGTCAGTTCATCTCTTTTCAATCTCAAAAATCTGAAAGGAACCACCTTTCTCAAGGTTTTCTCCTTAAATGTGCATGTTCCACCAAGGAAAACTGACTGCATTGCTTTGGGGATAAATTTTTGATCCTCCTAACTCATCCAAACTAGAATAATTACTATAAGCAGCTCTCTATTTCCCTCCCCAACACCAAATTGTTGCACCACCTCTAAAGCTAATAGCTCAATTTTTAAAATTGTATCTTTAAAAAAAACCCTGTAAATAAAACCCAAACTAACCAACTTCACTGTGGGAGACAGTGTCAGATACCTTTTTTCCACAGTCCCATAATTTACATAGTGATGTCAACACAGTTTACATAAAACCACACAATAAATTGCAAACAGTAGCATCTAACAAGACAGGAAGCGTAAAGCATTTTCTGTGCCAAGGTGAATGCTTTGAGAAGAATGTGGCATTTGTACAAATGAGACTGTACCAGAAACATTTTGCACCTTGAAGAACAATAGTTACTATTTACACGCTGTGACAGAACAGCTGGTGATAATAAGAAGAACATGCAGCACATAAGGGTGGTGAGACACTGGCCCAGGTTGGCCAGAGAAGCTGTGGCTGCTCCTCCCTGGAAGTGTTCAAGGCCAGGTTGGATGAGGCTTTGAGCAACCTGGTCTAGTGGAAGGTGTCCCTGCTGATGGCAGGGGGGTTGGAACTGGATGGTTTTTAAAGCCCCTTTCAACCTATACCATTCTATGATAAATAAAATGACTTCCAAGATGACCACTGATCATTAGGAAGTTAGCAGATAGCAGTGTTGGTTGCGTAGCTGTCATTAAACCTTTGGGTGCTTATCTATGATAACACCTGCACTAAAATTTTCAACTGCTCTTTTTTAGTTGGTACTTCACTTGGTTGCTGAGTGTCTCTGCTTACACAGCAGCAAGCAAATCAGTGCTCAGGGGCTAGTCCAGAAACTGCAGCACAGGCTGCAGTGTTGCTCTCGGATAAGCGTTTCCATTTCCCTGTGGATGCCTCCTCACCACTGCAGTACCTACTCCAGGCTGTTTCTATGCTTCTAGAACCTTCACTTGTGGTACATTTCTGGCTTCCTAAGTGCACAGCTGCATGCACGAGGATCAGGTACCCAGCCTAGAAGGCAGCTGATGAACATCAGCACTATTTAGTATTTAGTAGAAGGTATTAGTAATACCTTCTAAATGAGCTGTAAAGCCGTACCCCCATCTCTGTGCCGTGGGGAACACGATTGCACCAGTAGAAGGCAGCTCTGTAAGTGACAGCTGGTGTGGCCATCTAAGATTTATACTACAAGAAGCTGACATCACGCTGACCTTACATCTCTCTACTGAACACATGTCTCCCTGGAGGCATTCCCAAATACAGAATTTAAATGCTCATTCTTCATCATCTGCCCAAAATGCATTCAGCAGTTTAAAAAGATAGATTTAAAATCCAGGTATAACTACCACTTTCACAGCTC
This sequence comes from Antrostomus carolinensis, assembly GCF_000700745.2. Classification (NCBI taxonomy): domain Eukaryota; kingdom Metazoa; phylum Chordata; class Aves; order Caprimulgiformes; family Caprimulgidae; genus Antrostomus; species Antrostomus carolinensis. The sequence goes on from NW_010338988.1 coordinate 19,517, forward strand.
ACCAGAGGACTAAGGCACCTTCTGAACTCCTTCAGATCATTTATGCAGTGGTGAGAAATAAGTCTTCCTCATAAAATTTTCAGAACAACACATGGAACAAGAGTCAACTCACAGGTGCAGTCTGCTTTCCAAATTGCTCCTGAGGCAACACAACAAACCACATTGCTCTTTTCTCCTTCCTCGAGGCACAGGTATATCCAAGCTTCATGATACTAGTTTCTCTGTAAGCAGAACTACTGCTGTCATCCTTGAAAAGAAGGTTCATATAACTTTTTAAAAAAAAAGCTTTAGCTCATAATTAACTGCATCACATGCATACACCAAAAACGGTAGAGAAACAGTAAAATTTCAAGGATCAGTGAAGACCCAGGGGATTTGGGACACTGCAAAGCACTTACAACTGGAGTTTAAAAAAAAAGAATAGAGGTGGATGCTGTTCTCAGCTCCAGCGAAGTGATTTCAGTGAATTACCTGGATTACAGGAGTAAAACAGAGCTGCAGCCTGGCTGAGCACTCCACTCCTCACCAAGGGAAAGGCATTTCCTATTTTTCTGCTGGTGACTTTTCCACAGCCAGGTAAGACTGCTCTATTTTGCCACAGAAGTTGTTTCAGTTGGCTGAAACACTTAGACCACTTAGTTCTGTAAACAGCAACAATATCAAACTACTTGTACTCCTGAACTGCTGGAAAATAGCAAATTGTAAATTTTGCAGTCAAATATATGACTGACAGTACATTTCTCATGAATATTCAATCTTTCCGTTTCAAAACTGCTTTTCACAGTTATTTATTCATAAAAATGGACACAAATTAGTATTAAATAGTCTTCAAATCACAGGGTGGTTGCAAAATGAAGCACTGCCTGTGAAGAAAAAATTGCTGATAACAATTTCTGGTACACTGCCAGTCTTAACCCCTTTTACATCAATCTTATGTTGAAGCAGAAGCTTTATTTTTTTAAAGAAACAGATTTCTAATGACTCTTGCTCCTTCTACACTTAAACACATCCTTGAGTATGTTACCCCTAAGCTCTTGGAGCTCATGGTGCCTGCTGATGGAATCATACAGCTGCCCAACTCCATCACACATCTGAAGAAATAACCTTTTTTAGAGAAACACCACACATTTTGCATGCACATTTAAGGAAGAAGATGCCACAAGGTCATCAGTCTCAGCAGGCTGGGTCTGCCCTTGCACTTTTCTGACTGGTTTTCACTACACAGACGGGCACAGGAAGAAGAAGTGCCAGCAGCTGCTGAGCAGGGGGGCAGAATGGATTTGGAGAAGAGGTGGCTTTGAGGAGGGGTGCTCAGCACCCTGAAAGAGAACAGCATCGTTCTCTGTTCACAGAATAAACACTCATGGAAAAAGCAGAAGAAAAATGCAGAGTGGTACATAAAACAGAGCAAATTTAGGAGCATATGATAAATACAAATGAAGAACGTGAACTCAATTACAGAACAATCCCAGAGAAATCAGCAGCTGGTAATGCCAATTTCTGCGGGGTTACTGCTGTAATAAACAGCACATAATGGTTTAATTACAGAGGCTTTGCATGATTTCTTTTTAACAAGTACGCAGCTGTGGCAAAGAAACCAGTTTTTGAAGCTTTATGTGGGATGTGTTCAGTTCTTTTTGTACTCACTTGGGGATTTCTTTCAATGATATCTTACAAAACTTAAGTCTGATAACACAAAACCAGTTCTGACTACAAGACTAAACTCCGCTAATCCCCACACTTTAATTTCTCACTCCACGTCCACAGAAAACACTAAACACAGCCTGGGCCAAATCTTGATGGAGCACAAATAGGTTCTAAGGAGAAGGGAAAAGTTTGCTTTCACATATGCAGATGAGATGTGCTCCAGAGGGCAGTTAATTACAAAACAAGGGGAAATGGGTTTAAACTGAAAGAGGGGAGGTTTAGTTTAGACATTAGGAAGAAGTTCTTCACTGTGAGGGTGGTGAGACACTGGAACAGGTTGCCCAGAGAAGCTGTGGCTGCTCCTCCCTGGAAGGTTTCAAAGCCAGATTGGATGAGGCTTTGAGCAACCTGGTCTAGTGGAAGGTGTCCCTGCTGATGGCAGGGGGGTTGGAACTGGATGATCTTTAAGGTCCCTTCCAACCCAAACCATTCTGTGATTCCATGATCATATGAAAACTCATGGGAATTTTAGCAATCATTTTGGTATGGGTACCATCATCCAACAGTTTGGGCAAAACACAAATCAGAATCTTTACTAGACAAAGCTGTGAAAATATTAACAATATCGTTGCCTTCTTTAATTTCTTTAATGCTCTTCAGATATTACTTTTTCCACATTTTAATCTAAATATTAAACCCTTTGAAGTGTGAATGAGGCCAAAAGTGAAGTGCTAAACTGAATTAGTAAATATGGATTGATATATATGTAAACACACACACATGTTCATAGAAAGTTACATAAAAATGAGTAATATCTGGAAACTCCTCTGTCACCTATCGAAGTACAGGGTGGTTTAAATGAGAAGGAAAACTTGTACACAGGTCATCTCCATTTTGCATTTGTGTAATCCTACTGACTAGGAATCACTGGAGTTAGACCAAGTGTGCACCAAGCTCAGTTGCTGTCGTGCACAAGAAGAAACCACTTTCACAATCTGATAAATGATAGAGTGTATATCAAAGGTTTCATAGAGCACAAAATAAAGTAAGAATTATGTCTGCCTCAGTCCTGAATGCAAAATGGTCTCTAAAGAAAACCTCCATCCACCCAGTCGGCTTGGACCTGATTTAATGTATTTATCTATAAATCACTTCTTGTTGATGGCAAAAATACATTCTGCTTTCACATAACAGCTACACGTACCAAAATCAAGGGTGGGCTGAAGTCCACTGCAACAGTTTCCAAGGAAATTCCCAGTCTTTTGAGTCATCAAATTGCTACAAATTGAAGTGGTAATTTTAGGCTGGGGAAGCAGAAGTCATCCCCAAACTGAAACCATTCCCTACTCTCCTACTTCAATACCACTTGCAGAGCAAACAAGCCAAGAAATGAGCATTTCTAGAAGTCGTGTCTGAGTGAATCATACCTTCTTCCTGAGGTGCAGAACCTCTCACACACCATCCCGAGGTAAACAGTGACTTGTGCCTACCATGCTACTACCTGAACTTAAACCCCCTGTCACTTATGAAACACCCCACCACCACCAATTAGTAGAGACATTTATAACAAAACTAAAAACAAGTGTTTCTCGCCTGCAGAAAGTGATTCTGATCAACCACATAGGACACTATTTTCCATCTCCTGACTACACTCACTGTGGTTTCCACCCAAGACTTTTACTGAGAGGCAGTAATAATTCAGTGACATTTTGGCATGCAGGGATTTTGCAGTGGGACTTAAGCCAGCTCTTTAGATCCAGTACAAACCTATGTCAGCTCTAGTCTGGTGGGAAAGGGGCTGGAGGGGAAAGGATGGGAGGTACCTCCTGAGGCCAGAACAGCTGCTAGGAAGGATACGATCAGAGCCAGGAAACAACACAGCACCTTTAATCATTTCTCCCATGATGCACCCTACTGACCACATGTCAACTGAAAACAAAAATGAAATGAAGGTAAACAAGAAAACAGGAACAGAACAACAAATAAACGAGAAGACTTTGCCCGTCATGCCACAGCACGGAGCCTGCAGCCCGCAGCGCAGACACGGACCTGCCCTTCGCTCGCCGCAGGTGCTGCTCTGCTCGAGCGTACCGGTTTGGGGACAACAGAGCAGGTCTGAGAAAAACCAATTCCAACAGTTTTCTTTACCCCAAGATGTGTGGATGAAAGACAATACTATTAAATACAGAAAACCAAGTGAGACCCATGGCTGGCTACTGTGTCGTAATGCAACTTTGTAATTAAAATTTACTGATTAATTTTGTCCTTTTTAAGTTTTCATTGGCATTCATTCCCTGCTTTGTATTGTAAATGAAAGCCGGTCTCTGTATTCAATGAGGATATGCAAATTGCTTCTCCTTCAATTACCAGAGATCCATGCATATTTTCACAAGCTGAACTGCCACAAAAGGAACTTGGGTCCTTGTGAAGACATATCCACCTCGTATTCAGGGGTCTGAATGGAATTTGTTGAGATCATTTGACTCCAATAACACTTGCTTTAGAGCCTGGTAGCTCACTCACATTCAATCTCAGTGAAGCCAGAAGTCTTGGGATTCTCAGAAGATTTCAATTTGCCACGATAGGAAATGGTGATTTCTAAATAGGACAGTTGAGACACAGAAGCACAAAGCTGTACCTTCTGCATTGAAGTTCAGAGCAAACCAGGGGGACTATTTACCCCGGACAGAGAAGAGCAGTTCAGCTGGGTCAAACAAAGCCAACCACAATGTACACCAGATGAAAATCAGGCTCCTTATATCCAGTGCAGGATTAAGGTGGCGTTTTTCCCCCGTACCGATACCATGAAACCACATTACCTCTGCTGTCCTTGCTCTATGGTAATTCATAGGGCATGGAAGCAAGAAAAGGGACAGACTGGTCTCTCAGGGCCAGAAACTGTGGGGGGAAAAAAAAAAAAATAAAATAATGAAAGCATCATGCTGCTTGGTTAAATTTACTCTTTTAATTTCATATTGAGCAATAGTTTAAAGTAGATTTGACTTTGAAGGCAAATGGCCTATCTATGGAAATCTTTCCATGCCTAGCTCTAAGCTTCCCTGTTGCTTTATTTAGCACATTAAAAGCTTCATCACTACACAATAAAGAAATCAATAAACAAATAAAGAAATCAATAAAAGGCTACTTGTTTGGAAGCAATAAGCAAACTTAGAGATGCAAATTATTGCTGCTTTCATCACAAGCTAAATGGCATGCAAAATATCAGGAAAAGATAGAGCAAGCAGTTGTTTGTTCATCTGTTATTAATTCCTTTTTATTTTCAGCGGCTGCCTTCTGACACGACTGCTCTATGCTGTGCTCAAGAGCACACACACAGGCGTTGAACCAGGGACTGTAAACGCTAAAGCGGAGTTGATTATTCTCCTGAGGTTTTGGGAAGGAAGCTCTTTGAAAATTTCCAAATCAGAAGAAGCAGAGATGAACATCTGAATATAACCAACATCTGAGCTAAAACCAAACCAAACACTGTGCCTTCTTGACTGCTGCTTCTTTCTCCTCTGCTGAGCCAGTGAGGAATATGTCAAATTAGAGCCCAGAGCTTCACTGTGCTTTTAAGCAGTGAGTTGGAGGTTGGTCAGGAGTTTCAGCATCTACAGCAGCAGCTGTCAGAAGCCCCAGTTAAGGCACTGAGACTGGTGTGCCAAGCTCTGTAGGGACTGCAGAACAGAGACCTAAGCCTCAATCCTCAGTTACGCTGACTCCAACATCAACCCAGATGTAGTCTGAGTCATTTCAGTCATCCAAGAATCAGAAAAACCAAACAAATCACCACCTCCAAACATTTGCACTCAACTCCCAAGCACTGGAAATTTACAAATTTACATTTGGTTCAAGTTTTTTTTTTTTTTCTAAATGCAAAATATTCACAAATTCTGGCAATCCTCCACCAACACCGGGAATATCCCTAAGCTTGAATCCAACGCAGGCTGACAGTCAGAGACCCCTGCCTGACTCTAGGGAAAACTTCAGTTCAGCAACTCTTCACCTGGATGTTTTAGGATCACATGAAACTGAGTGTTAAGGAATTAAACCTCCAACTTTTCATCACTCTGAAGTGAAATTGCTGTGATTTGAGAAGCCCTCTCATCATTAGAATACCCGTGTTCTGGATTACTGAGAGGAGGAGATTTTCAATTTGTTAAATTAGAGTTTTTTAATTTGTTAAATTAAAATTTGTTAAATTAAAACCTGTTAAATTAAAATCTCAACAAACCAGATTACTGCCCAGAGCTGCTCTGAATGCATTCCTGAGTGTGTACATACGCTTCAAAATAAGAGTAAGGACATCAAAGGTCTCCTTGGCACAGCCACCTTGAATAAATGCCCACCACAAACCACATGCAAGTCTTTTCCTCAACAAAGGAAATATTTCACTCATACAGCAAATCTTTACCTCTTGGCTGCCTCCTGGTTCTGATTCCATGCCAAAAAGTTAAATATCCTCTACAGTGACCACGTCAGGCCTGTCTTGCAAAACAGAGGAATTAATTCATTTGGGGAATGAATCTGTCCTCCACAGGAACCTCCTTGAGGAGAGCTTAAAGAGAGCTCGGGGAGCAGCCTGAAGAGAGCTCGGGGAGCAGCCTGAAGAGAGCTCGGGGAGCAGCCTGAAGAGAGCTCGGGGAGGCTGAGCAGAAGTTGCTCTGTTGCCACACATGCATGCTCCCCACCCCTAAACCTTCCTGTGTCCCTGGGAAGCAGTTTGGTCTGGTTGCTGACATGGCCCATCACAGGGAAGGTGACCAGAAGAGATGGTGAGGAGAGAAGGGAGGGCTGAGATGGAAGAACATTCAGAAGACATCTGTTCCTCTCTGTGCTTTAGTCTCATGTACTTCCTGACCCATATGAGTCCTTGCTCAGCCTTCCAGGTTTCAGATTCCTTTCGGCAAAGGTGCAGAAGGATCAGGAACTGCAGAACTAGCTACAGATGTTTCTGTGGGACAAGGATGCAAGCTAACCTTCCATGGACACCTCTCTTGTAACTCAGCCGTGGATGCAATTTCCTCTTCTGTTTCTGCAGAAGGCTGCTCCTACCATGTTGGATGATTTGGGAAAAGCATGGGTGTCACTCTGATACTGGAGACACCACAGTTTCCTTCCTCATTGCTCCGAAATGGCCCTGTATTCTCCTCCTGCCAAACTGCAGGTTCTCTGAGGCTTGATAATACACAGTGAAAGGGAGCCCATAAGGAAAATCTGCAAGTGCCCTAAAACTCCTGCTGAGGTGGCTCTTCAGACCTGTCCTCAGTCAGCTCTGGTTTGCATTCAATCAAAATAATGACATTCAAATTAAAATTCATGAAATGCATGCCACGGGGAAGCTCTGGAGACAAGAGATGCAGGTTTGAGGAATGAGTTTTGCTCTTTCCCAACCTCGTGGGCTAGTTCACACTTTCTCCCTCTTGCCCACAGCCTGAGAATGCCAAACATTCCCATTTCTAATAGCTCCTGCTTTAGTGATGCAGAAATTGTCCCTCTGCAAGCTGAAGAGAGATGATCACATTCTCAAAACTAACTTGGGAAGACTAGGATAGATATTTATGAAGCAAATCATGGTATCTGATTTTATTTGTGCAACTGCAGCCCAAAATATTTAGCATACAATGCTGTTTCCCAATGGCTGAGGTGAAACTCTAGTAGAATTTCGAGGCGACTGAGCATGCCTGTCACAACACAGTGAGCTTCTCTCTCCAAATCCTCCTAAAATAGAAAGACACCTTGCTGGGAAGGACCTCTTCCCTTTACCTCCATCTCTCTTGTTGAATGTTCCTGCAGGTCTGCACCAAGGTCTGCTCTGAAGAACCATTTCTAGACCCTTACCTGAATTTTCAGGAAGAAAAATACAGCAGCCTGTATTTGATGCTGTACCTTGTTTTTACATGGTAAAAGTAAGCTTACCATAAGCTCCAGGTAGCAGAGCTACAAAGGCTTCAGACTCCTAATGACAATTGTGAGGATGACTCAAATACTTGAAAAAGATTAAAAGCCTCCCAAGCCTATCTCTCCTTCAGTTCTGTCTAAATCATGGCAAACTTCCAGTTGTGTGATGTTCCAATCTTAGGACCTCACTGAGACACCAAAAACTCTCCCTTCAGACTTTTATTGGTTACATGCATGGATTGCCACAGGTTTGAACAAGCGCTCAGCACAGCATCAGGTCAACCCAGTAAGATTTCCTGAGAGAGTCTTTCCTTTCTAATTTGAAACACCACTTTCCACATGATGTTATTGAAACCTCAACATTTCTCAATAACAGCAATAAGGTTACAAAGTGTTTGAATTTTGCATTCTTGACTTCTAATTTACTACCTGCAACTGAAGCTGCCAAACACTGCAGAAAACAGCTACTGTCCTAAGGGGAGTTACCACAATTTTACAAGTGTGATGCTTCAAACCAATGTAGGAATTTATATATATTTTATTTTATTTTAACTTTCTGTGAGGTCTTTACTGATATGCATCGTGCCTTCTTCTGCAACAGCTGAGCTGTCCCTTTTTGGGATTCAAACTAGCAGATGCTCACCTTCCTCTGGGACAGACAGAATTAATCTGCAGTAGACAGGCAGGTGCCAGAACCTGGCCCACCTGGAGAAATGCAGATGGAGGTAGGAACCACATCCAAATCTGTGCTCTTCCTCAGAGGTTGTCTCTTAGGTTGCAGTGACAAACAAGTGCTGGAAAACTATTGTTTTTCCTCAGGAACTCATGCTCCACTGTCCATTCCAGAGCAACAGAGCTTGCAAAGGGACTGGAAGGGATGTCCCAGGATATTAAGAGGCACATGTAGGTTAAGAAAAGACCACAGGAATCCTGAGACACAAGCTCAAGAGGGAGTGGAAGCACGAGGAATGACTCATGCCTGTCCCTGTCTCCCACTTTCTTTTAAATCTAACTAAAAAAAGCAATTATTGCAGGAAGACAGACCGACAGAGAATCTTGACAAGGAATGTAAAACACCCTGCACTGCATCTAACAGGCAGCAACGTTTAAAACACATTTTGCAGGTCCTGCGGTTGCTCACTTCAGACTTTTTTTTTTTTTAGCTTAATTTAAATTTTGACTTTGAAGCATCTCTTCCCAGGTCTCAAAAGAATATTCAAGTACACTCGTTTTACCTCAAAAAAAAGCAGGAATCCCACAAGTAGTCTCTCCTGCTACAATACAAACAGATTAGCACATTATTTAAGTATACTTATATGTTTTCCTACCTGATAAAAGATACATGATTTTGAGTGTGTTCCAGTTCTCTGCTTTGATCCTGACCAAATACCTACATGCTCTTGACAAAAGACACTTCAGTACTACCTGTTTTCTCTACAAGTTCTAAATTATCTGCTCAACTGTACTAATGAAACTCAGTTCAAGTGAGTACAGTTGCCATCAAGCAAAGGGTGATTAATGGCATAGGGGGGGGGAAAAAAAAACCCCAAACAAAAAACCAACAACAAAACCAAACCACAACACATTTGAGACCATCTAATTTTCCCAAGTGCCTAAAAAAGGCAACTAGCTTGCCTTGGCTGCAATTCATAGGAGGCAGCAGTAGTGCAGCACATACCTACATCTCAACACTCAGTCACTTTTGAAACTGCACATTCAGACCTGTGCTGAAAATCTTGAAGGTCAATGTTAGGAAGCGAGCAATGGATCATCTTCATTGTAGCAGTTGGGATCCACTCCAAACACCCTGCAGACCACAGACAGCATGGGGCTCTTACACTAAGTGCTAATTGCACTATAAACTGTTAAACATATCTGAATTTAAAAAGAAAGAAGAATGGCAACAGCCAAATTGTCTTCACAGCTACACTGAAGTCTCTTTGAGGCAGACCTCATCTCATAGAAACAAACTTCCCCCAATAAAATCATCATAAGTCAAATTCTTGCTACATTCTCAGAAAAATTCTGAATCCAAAACCAAATACCATATACCCAGGGAGGAATCATCCAGCTGAACAAAACCCAACCTTAGTCATCAATGCCATCGTGGCTAACAGACGTTTCAGCAGCAGGCTAACACTTACCAGCTGACCCAACCTGGAGGGCCAGGCCAGCCATTCTTAATAGTCACTTTTAAATAATCCTGATGCTAATTGTTGGGTTTGGTTTTGGTTTGTTTGGGGTTTTTTGGGTTTTTTTTTATTTTTTTAAGACAGAACAATCCTTAAGAAAATATTACTGGGAAGATGAAAAACAATGGAGTGCACTCAACAAGAGTGCAGATGTTTTATTATACCAAAGTTTAAGAAAACCCCCAATGTGCACTCAAAACACTAGGATAGTACCCACTAATAAATGCAGATCATATTTCAAATGCAAAGGTAACTTCTGCTAATGACTGGTAGAAAGGCAACATCTATTCCTGAAAGACTTTCTTGAATCAATTTTTTTCCCCCTAAGGCAAGCAATTTTTCTTTCCATATAAATTCCTGGGAAAATACAATGGAATATTCCCTGTCAGATGTCACAGGGACATCTGTCCATTTCCCCACCATTTTCAGAGACAGCTGGTGGCCAAAGGAATTTTTGAAAATCTGCCCACAGAAAATATTAACTTCATCTGTTACCACTGACTTCTCTTCACAATCCATTTTGGATGTTCATAGCTACATAGAATAAGTTTGGATTTTTTTGTCTCTTGCTATCTCAATGCTATTTTCTCTTTTGATTGTCTTAGACTCTAAGATATTTGCAGTAGGAATTCTGCTTTACATACTCAGCACTGTAACCAAGGCCTAGCCAAACTTAAGATACTTGGTTGCTATCACAATATATTTCTGTGACTAAATCACTGTTTCCCTTTTGATCTGCTGAAGGACTCACACATGAACTTGCTACAGTGCCATCCTTTACACATCTCCCCAGTACTGAAAATAAATGCTTTTTGATTGTTTTATTTCCCCACTAAGTCACGTGTGCTTGGGGGATATCGCTGTGGCCTCAGAAGCTCAGATCTTAATAAATCTATCTCACTTGGAACCATGTTAAGTTTTCCCTTCCCTGAAAAAAAAAAAACCACACAGAAATATATTTCCAATCCTTAAATCAAATTCTAACGAGATTCTGAAGACATATATTAGCTAGAGCTGAACACAGCTCTTGGAAAAGTCCTGGAGTTTTCCAACATATTTCCAATGGCATCCAAGAGTTTGGGCAGTTTTTAGTTGCTCACACTCTGATTTAACTGAGGCAAGAGTGGAATAAGCAAAGAAACACCAAGTGAGAAGCTCAGAAGTGGACTAAAAAAGCTGACCAAAACTTGCCAGGAATATTTTGATCTGGAAATCTATCAAAAGGTGGATTTCTTCTCATGAGAGTCCGAGTTCTGACAAAGAATCCTCTAGCCCTGCCACATCTCAAGTGTCCTGTTAGGTCAATTAGATTAAATAGCTCATTAATATCCACACAGCAATCATTTTCAAGTACTGTTTGGCTTTTTGCTAATGAAAATAGCAAGTAACTGAACACATGTTCAGAGAGCATTTTAATAAAGTTAAGAAACAAACATATTTTTTGGAAAATGCACAACTTCCATTCATACCAAGAGGGACAGTTGTTATACACTGGTACCTGTAGTCTGTACAGATTTCAGAGCCTTAGCATCTTAGAGAGAGCTTCTTATGTAGATGAGATGATTGGAAATTAATCTTCTCCATATTTTAATTTCCATGAAGACTTTAAAAATGAATTTTCATTTAAAGTCAGCAGCACCTAAGTGCAATGATAACTCAGAATGATGGTTTAGTTAAGATTAACCTTTTACAATTTTTCTTTGCATAAAAATTGGCAGCAGCTGTGAAATTTTTCTTAGATGTATGCTGTGCCATACACGAATGTTCTTACTCCAGGCCAGAAACGAGGAAGCTCCTTATACTGCTAGCAAATGCACACAGTAGACATTCCTCTGAATAATTAAGAAGAACTGAAATTTTTAATTTTTTCAGCTAGAAAACCCACTGCTGGAGGCCTTAAGTAGCCCAAGGGAAGGTTTATTGAAATGCTGTTCTGGGAAGTTTACCTGCAGCTGCATAAAAGCTTCTCCAGCTCTTCCTGTATCTAAGAGGTAAACTAGATCTGCTCATCAACAGCCTCAGAGGGAGGGGAAATAATATATACTCATACACAAACCAGTCTTTCTAACACGGAAAACTCTTATTCACGGGATCAAACTAGTTAACAAATGAGTACTGACTTGGAAATGAATGTACTGAGTCAATTTTTTTCTTTTTTCCTTTTCTTTGCTTTTTTTTAAAAAAAACCCCAAACAAACAAAACCAAACACCTTCCAACTCACCGAATAAACCCACCACTAAAACGTGGTAGCAGTTGTGACCCAGCCCACACACGCTGCATTTCAGGATATGGGATTTCCAATGATTTTAAAAAATACAACTATCCTACAACTTACACAATGTTTTCTGCATTGTTCAAATGAAGTTTTTAACCAATACTGAAATGTTAAAAGGTATTTTTAAAATATTCTGTTGCTATCCCTGAATAATATACTCTCGTAAGAGATTGCTGTCACAGCCAGACAGAAACAAAGTGCTTCTCATGTGTGCATGATTTTTTTAAAGCTATGTTGTTTAAATTCTAAAGTATTTATTTTTTCTGGAAATGGGCAGAACAGGACTCTTAAGTATCATTTGTTGTTCAAAAAGGAGAGCAATCCACTAATCACAGTGCTACAGTTTTACAATGAAGTAGCTTTTTTCCTGTATTCCAGTTGCTTATCAACTAAAAATTCAATCAGACTTCTCTCCAAATAGATTAAATGGGGATATCCTCAGTATTTACAGCTGAACCTCAAGTATACTAGAGATAATTTAGTTTTCCTTTATAAAAAAAAAAAAAGGGGGAGGAAAAAAGCATCAAGTATTTGAAAGCAGATTTATAATGGTGTTTCCGAGGTGTTGTTACCACTGAAACACAGGATAACTATCACTGAATTACAGGTCTGACGAGTGCTGGGAGCTGCTCTGCACATTCAGATGCCAGCAGAGGGTGGGTGTGCAGCCTGCTCCACATGCTGCAGGAAAAGCTCAGCACCTATGGAATGCCACCTCAAAGCTGTCCACTAATAATAACAACCACCATTCTTATTCCACTACTAATGAAAACCACTTGCATCCCATAACTTTCCAGTCCCTATTCCTGTAAGACTGGAAGCCAGCACAACGTTGCTGTTTCCTCCTCAGCAAACAGGAGGTACATGCGGTTTCTCCATCTACCTGTTAGTAAAGTACAACTGCATCTTCACCTGGCTCCCAGGCAGAGCTCCGTTTTCAGAGAAAGCTGACAGAGCTGTGAAAACAGGACAGGCAGGACCTCACTCTGACAAACGCTACAGGAATCATTCAAAAGCCAGCAAATAAAGAAAGAAAAATAAATTACTTCCATGACTACACATCTGTAAAAGCTGGGCCTTCTCCACACCAACTGCCAGTGTCTGCTGATGCCAGATTTTTATGGTGTCTTTCTGCCAACCTGGTGAAAATAATACACTTTTTTGTTTCTGAAAGGAGAAAACACATTATGTTGCTGCATTTTATTCTGATGGGCAAAATACACACTACTTGCACGTCCCAGCCATCATGGGCAGGTTGTCTAGCTTAGCCTGTGATAAACCAAAGGCTACGTGGACACCTCCTCTTTTGTTTTCATTTTCTAATATTGCTTTCACCACCTTGGAAGTGGTAAAAATAATATCACCCAAGATGAGAAAAACAAGATGGGAGGGAAATACAGTTTAATTAATGACACAGGCCTCATGCAAGTAAAGGGAAGTTCATTTCTAAATCAAGAGAATCTGATTGCAGGCCAATTTGGAAACCACAGCAGATAAACGGTTGCCTTAAACTGGACAAGTCAAATTCTTCATTTTGTTTTAAAGAAAAGAAAAAAAATGTTGTATTGACTCAACCCTGAGCCCATACAGCATTGAGATGAGTCCAAATCCACGATGCATTAGCAAGCAAAAGATTATGATGTCACCACAAATGTTATGAAGTCAGTACTTCCAAAACATAAAAGCAGAAAAACAGATCTACAGGAACCAGATGGGCCAAGTCAGGATTCTTTTTGGTTTTTCTTATTTTTCCTTTAAAGAATAATTAAAGCTGTCCCATTTGCAATCATAATGCTTGTTTTCCATATTGCTTATTAGTATGACATAAAGACTACATATGATGGAATGATTAGAGGTTTTCAAGTAACTTATTTGACTGCAATAATTCTGTGCATCTGTTTTTCATTTGCTGTTTTGTCCATATCAGCAGCACACCACTGTCATTCACTCATACCTCTGGGATTCAACTTTTTGCTTCTATCTTTACAGTCCCGGTATAGTCATTATATGGTAAAAGGGATGAGGTGGAGGAGAGGAACAAATAATAGGTGAAGCTGCAGCAAATGGCACAAGGATACAGTCCCTTCCTGGAAAGAGGATTTTGTGGCGAACCATTTCTCCCATAATGCATCCCACAGACCATATATCCACTAGAACAGCAGAGACAGGGAAGTGAAGAAGGAGGGAAAAAAAAGCAAAGTTAACTACAACATTTCACTCCTAAAGGAGGGGAAAAAGAGCAGGTTGATCAGAACAGTACAGTTTGTTTTGTGGTTTCCTTGGGGTTTGGTTGGGTTGTTTTTTTTTTTCATGTCTCACCAAAAGCTAAAATAAATAAGTAAAAGCTGTGTCAGTCAGCTCAACAGGAGTTAGTAACAACGGTGGAAAAAGTTTAAAATCAACATTTTTGGGAAAAAGCCCACAGCTAGCAAGTAAAGATCAAGTAACAACTGCACAGATTTGTGGTATATACAGAGTTTATGGTGAAAAAACAGCTTTAAAAAAAAAAAAAGAAAAAATACAAAAGCAAAAAACCAAACCCAGACAATGTTCATCTGGAATAAACCCTACCTGCAGCCAGGCAGCTTCTAGGCTTTGTCCTGCAGGACTGGGATTCTCTGCAGCAGCACACAAGAGGTTCCAAATGGAACTGCTCACATGAGTAAAGGCTGCATGGATCAATACCACCCTTAAGGGTTATTTAACACTCCTGCTTCAGGACCTGTACCTATGTCCTATCTATAGGTACCTATCTATATGCATCTATCTGTACCTACATACCAAGTGGGAAGAAGTGGAGAGTGGGACCTGTGTGGACTCTGCTTTTTCCTGTGTAGGTACTCAAAATAAATACTCAATCAAATGCTTTGCAGGACAAGCACCAACAAGACAGAGCATTTCTTATCTTCCTGATCCTGCCTTCAGTTTTTAGATGCAATAGACACAGTTCTGTTTTCTACCTGATTTGGGTGTTTGGGGTTTTTTCTTTAATTCTTAAGAAAAAAAGGCTTGATAAGATAGCAACACGGTATGCACAGAAAGAAAAGACTTGGATTCCATGTGAAGGGGAAAAAACTGCTTTCAAACGCTTTAAAAGACAACATTGTGTCTCAACTTTGAAACCTCATTTTGTGGTCCTGTTCGACCTATGCAACCAGTTTATCCTCTTTTTCTTCCCCCTTGTTATCCTTCAAAAGCAATACAAAACAAACCAAAGAAACAAACAACTCATTTCTTGATAAAACAAAATAAAGGTGAAATGTTCCATTTGGGAAAAGGAGGGGACGGGTACCAGGGGCATGGGACAGCAAGAGCATGCCTGAGGCAGTGGCAGAGTTTTCTTCAGAGTGAGAGTTTGGGGACCTTCCACAGAAGTGCAGCAAAGTAGTGATAATTATGCATCTTTAGCCAACCAAGTGCAGAAAGAAAATGAAAGCAGTGAACAGTCCTTATACAGGCAGTGTACATAGTAAGAGGGGGGGAAAAAAAGTAGGGGAGCTTCAGTAATGTGGTAGCGTAGGACAGAGCAGGGAAGCAAAGAACAACCCTTTCTGTTGACTTCCTTGGGAGCTGGATCAGAGCCTCCATGCAGAGCTGCTCCTCAGGCAGCTGACTTTCCTTTTCTAATATTTGGTCTTCTTTCTCTGTTTACTTTTTTTTGTGCTTTGTCCAAGTAAGATGAGATCATTCATCTTGAGCCAGATTCATTGCCCAGGGAAGTCAAAGGAAGTCTCTATGTTAACTTCAATGGGCATTTGATCAGGGACCTTTGGATGTGGCAAACATTCTTAGTACCTTCCCGGCTGTGTACTTCATCGCAAAAAGTGTGGCTAACTTTTTCTTGGTGTGATTTTAATCATGTGAAAAGCGAGTGCTTTCTCTGTCCTTTCAGGGACAATAACAACAACAATGGTAACCATCTACTAAATGTCTGGAGAGAAAAAAAAAATAAGCAGAAAAGAATTCATTTCACAATAGAAGGAACTCTGGATATTGACTAAGGAACTCTCTAAAGCCTGCTGAGCCTAGTTCTAATTTCTAACAGCACTCAGCAAAAATATCAATTATTAAATACTTTAAGGAAGATTATTCCCTTTTCAAATATTATTCTGTACATTTAGACCCTGCTTAATAATTCTCTTTTTTTTAGACTTTCATATTAAAATGGTACTGTAAATTCATCAACATTACAAATAATTCATGCAGAGACTTGCTAATTTTGGAAGAGACAGTGTGAGCATGCCTTTATTCTTGCTTAAGTCATGGAATCAGCTTCCAAAAATCAGTTTCACTGCCCTTTACAGGATGCAGTTGGTTGTTAATAAGTTCTCCCATAGGTGAGGTAACCTCTTCAACGTAAACTAATAGGAGACTTTTTAATAAATTCCTGCTTTTGATGTTTGCTGTATTTGTCATCAACAAGTCTCCTTGTCAAACACACAAGTGTTAGCTTTTGACACCAGAATCTGAGTCATAGCAGATTTTTCTCCACTATACGTTGTATCCCCTCTTTTCCCACCCGGTCTAGCTGGCACTCGGATGCAATTCTCAGTTGTGTTACAAAATGAGAATAGATTACAAAGTTTTCCTTTCATCCCTTGCAAAATGTGAATTCTTCCTTACCTGTTTCTCTATAATGAGCACCCCCTGCCTGCTTTTCACAATCTTTCCAGGGACCAAGAGGTACCCAGATCCCTCACACCATTCAGAGCAAAATCCTATTTACATCTAGGGAGATTACACACAAATTAGACACATTTTTTTAAGCTTCATTTTTTTCCTCTTCTCTCCAACTCTACTTCCCATTACAAAAAGAAAAGACTTAAACTGCAAAATTTACACTTAGATCTTGACCATGTGAAACCTGTTGGCAAAACCTGGGACTTCAGTTAAACCTACCATAAAGCCAGAAACCGTTCCTGAAATTCAGACCTAGCTCTGGATTTTAAGAAATTCTGGAAGGGCTAGGATTCCTGAAACAGGGAACAGGATTCCCTATTTCAGCTTGTACCTTTTCTTCTTCCCTCAAACAATTCAGAGATCTAGACTTAGATTTAGAACACATCACTCATTCAGCAATTCCAGTGGTTCCCACACTGTCACAGCCAGAGAAGCCAAATGCGTTCTGGTCAGAAAGAACTAGTGGTATTTGTTAAGTTCAGTCATAACTAAGAACAAGTTTCTCATTGCTCTGCAATCCTACACTGATGAATTCACCAGCATCACATCTCAAATACGTTCTGTAGATGCAGTATGCAACTGTGAGAAACTGCTTTAAGTGACCTGCCTTTTAAATTCAAGATGTCCTTTCCCATTATGTTTTCATTTTCCCCTTCTGGTGCCCCTCACAATTGCAGAGGCAGACCTTACACACCAGGTTACACTGTGCTTGCTATGAAATTGCAGCCCTACCGTTCTCCTTGTAGCCCATTCCCAAAATGACCTCTGGTGCTCTGTAGTAACGTGTCACCACATATGGAGTCATCATGAAGCTGGTGCCTGCAGTCCTGGCCAGTCCAAAATCCAAAATCTTCAACGTGCAGTCAGATTTTACTACAATATTACTGGGTTTTAAATCCTGCAAAAGACAGTGAAAAGACATATGATCATCCTTCATAAAGCCAGGCACAGCTGTGATATGGACTGATATTTTAGGTTACCCTTCAAATATTCTTTTACTCTTCTGACATGATCAGAAATACTTGTAAATACACGGCAAAACCTTGCTACTGTTTCTCTAGCAAGCTCTTCTGGAAAGATGTTCTAACTTGCCACACTGTGGGGCTTTACCTGGATAGCAGGAGCCTACTAGTATTAAATTAATTACTTCTAGCAGTCCAAGAAGCTAGGATGAATACTACAGTGCTGTTTCAAGTTGTTTGGTGGGGTTTTTTTAATGCTGTGAGCCCAATAGAGACATTCCAGCTGTACATGTGGAGATACCTTAATGCTTAATTTATAATAATTCAACTCATCCTTCTCTGGATGACTATCTATAAGCTAAATCTATCATCCTATGCTAGACATACAACCTGCCAAGAAAGGAGACCTTTGTATATTGTAAAGCAACATCCATTTTGTAACCCATTTTATCAGCCCTTCTTTTCTTCCTCTCATAACAGAAGGGAAATGTTTTTTGGATTTGTTTTTTTTCAGTTGGA
This sequence comes from Antrostomus carolinensis, assembly GCF_000700745.2. Taxonomy (NCBI): domain Eukaryota; kingdom Metazoa; phylum Chordata; class Aves; order Caprimulgiformes; family Caprimulgidae; genus Antrostomus; species Antrostomus carolinensis. The sequence goes on from NW_010338988.1 coordinate 37,694, forward strand.
AATCCCAAATTAGTAAAAGCACATTTGAATAAAGACGTTAACTCAGGATATTTTTGATCCTTTCAGAATTGCCTCCTGCTCACAGTCACATGAAGTATTCCCTCTGTTGTCAGCAATCACATGTAGTGCTACCTCTGGCATTGACAGCCAGGTACCGCATCCTTGCCAGACACAGCACTCTGATGGGGAAAAGCAAAATGAGAGGATGCGTTTAATATAGACTTAACAGTCTTCTCATTTGTTTTAGGACACATAAATGATGGCAAATACCAATTCCATATGCCCTGACCTCTGCAGATCCTATCAAGCAACACTTGGACCACACTACAATATCCATTCAAAGCATGTGAATGTCATGCGTGGTAGATGTAGCCAGCTGCATTTTCAGGAGAAATAATGTTTATCTACATGTTTCAGAGATCATAATCACTTTGATGATTTCCAGTGCTTATTATTTGGTTATTATTTATTTTTAATAATCACATTACCTTTTTGTCTGATTAAGTTCACAAATAATCTCATTCCTAACACAAGTATGAAGCTACTCTGCTAAGGGGATGGACTACAACCCATAAGTTTATAGTGATTTTACTGGGAGATAGGGCTTTGATCCACAGTACACAAGAAACAAAAGTGGTTTCTAAAGTCTTCATGATGATGTCATATGCTGCCTTAAGTTTCAAGCCCCTTACCCTGTGAATAATTCCTGCAGAGTGAAGATGCTTGATACCACAGAGCATTTGGTACAGTAGATAAGACATTCGCTCATGGTCTAGCTCCATCTGAATGACCTGGCACAGATTGGCATCCATTAACTCCATTACCAGGTAACTGAAGGAAAAAGTAAAGTCAGAGGGTTATTGTCTGCGTCGAAGAGGAACCACAGCATCTTCTCAAATAAGTAACAATGCCTTTTCTTGCTTCAAAATTCACTTTATTTCTAATGACTGGGGGTGACACAGCTGGAGACTGGGCCCACTCACAACTGTACGATTGTGGTGTTTGTTTCTCACTACACCATCTCACAGCAGAGACACCCTTCTTTTAGCATCCCAGCAAAACACATGGATTGCTGGTCCTTTCTTGGTGCATTCTCCATGGCAGACACTGTCATGGAGAACGGTTATAACAAAACAAATATGAAACAAGGAAATGTTTCAGAGACATCAGTCTCTTTTACAGGAAATTATTTCAGAATCAAGTGCCACATTTCAAAACTTCACACGTGTCAGGGAGTCACATAACCACCATCATTTCCCAAGCAAACTAGTGACACAAAAGCAGGCCCTTTTAACTGCTCATACCCCTTCCTCTGCATGTGAAGGCAAATGCAAACACACTAACCCTCTCAAGAAGAGTCACCACAGGCTTTTCACACTATTATAGCACTTAGGAAACTGGTATTTGGCACCTTATAAGTGACAAAATTGCTCCCGTATGGGAATGAAGAATAACAGTCTAAGCACGGAGCAGACTGCACGGGATCTTTTTTAGAGGGGCCCATAATCTTTGCATTTTGCTGAGTTATGGCATCCAAGGTACACTGTAATGCCCCATATATCTCTAAAGCTTTAGTTTAATTACTGCCTGTGTTACTTACACATCCTGGAACTCCTCCAGAGATTTCTGTGGTGTGAAGACATTTAATAGACTGATAATCTGAAAAGCAAAGTATAAAGGATAAAGAGATGTGATAAAAGTAAGCAGCTGAACCCATTTTGACGTGTGTGTTAAAGTATAAACTCTGTTTTTTCACCCCTCAATTTATACTAACACTTCTTACTTTATGGATTAGTAAAAAGTTGTCAATATTCAAAATAAAATACCACAGATCTCTAAGATTTTATAGGTGCACTTCAAACAGTTTCTGAGAGAAGGATTAATGATCAGTGACAAACCGAAATGCTAAGGGTGAAGCAGTCCTCTGAATTTTGAAGTTACAGGTGCAAAGACCAACTTCAGTTCAATCTAGCACAGCAGTCCTTGTGCTACAGCCAGAAATTGCTTATAGATTAAGAACTCATCTGAGGGGACAAATAATCAAGGACCATCTTATTAAAAATAAAGTGAAGACCTTACTTCTCTCTGACGTGGCCTCAGTTCCTCTGAGGGCACATATGCACACATGCTGGCACAAATCCCATCATGAGAGGTACTGCTTTTTAGTGGAATCACTTTAAAATGGTAGACACATTCTGGGCAAAGACATCTTGCATACTGCAACTCCTTTTTTACTTGCTTGTTTGGGGTTTTGTTTTTTAAATGGGTTGGGCTGTTGAAAGACACTGATAAGAATGTGTGAAACAGTACAGAGGAAAAATCTGACCTCAGGGATCTAAATTTCCTATGCTTTCCTCCTGCGTGGGCAACAGAGGAGAGGATATCAGCACAGCCCTCATGAAGACAACAGCTGAAAGTCTCCCCCCTCACCTCCACTAACGCTCTAGGCTTTCTAACAGGAATGGGTCAATATTCTTTCTGTCTGCTCCACATATTCCGAGCAATTCTTGCCTCTGCACAAGAGCCTTTACAATCCTCTCCTTCCTTTGCATTTGTCTGTACAGACAGACTGAAACTCTGACCCAACCGATGCGGTGCTGTTCTCAGCTCTTATGTGACATTTTAAAAATTATATATTCAAAATTAACACTGCTCTTTCCTGTCCATTAAAAACATGAGTGCAGAATGTATCATTCTTCTGCCTGCAGGGAGAACTACTCACTCACCCCTGCATTTTCAAAGCCTCCCACATTGGTCTGACTGAGTGTAGTTTCCATCCAAGTCAACAGGGAGGAGATAGATACAGTCCTAATCAATACAGCAGGCACGTAAGGATAAGTCAATGCCCAGAAGTGGGGCAGAGGACACTACAGGTGACAAGTGCTCCCATCTGCCATTTTAGGGTCAGTCCTTTTTCTTTCCATGCAAATTTGTGATTGGAAACAAGTGTCAAATCTCACCTTCCATCATGCCTTTCAAGCTAAGTTATGATTTGTGTAAGGAAAGAGTCATTGCAGGATCTGAGGCAAAGGTAAAGGTAGAGCAAACTGAAAAATTCACTGCTAATAAAAAGGAAGGGGCACAGAGGTATAGCACCAAGCCACAGCAGAAATCAAAGAACTATATGAAAATTAAATCCTTGGGAGATCCCTTGAGAACACAGTGGGGCAATCCTACATATCTCACTACAGAAAAGCAAGTGGGATCAGGCAGATAGTTCTAACTAATAGATAAATGCCTACAATTAACATACAGCCCTGGAAAAACACTCCTGCTGCAGCACAGGAATATTTCCATTTGTTATGGATACTAAATGTTATACCATAGCTAGTGGGTGTAAGAAGCAGGAAAGTCTAGAGCCTGCTAGTGCTGTTTATTTCAACAAGAACACTGTGATGAGAAGGAATGGCACGATATGTTGAGGCTTCAGAGTCCCTGGTTCCACAACATTAGCTTATAGACAAATACCTGAGAATGGAAAAATGCTTTTGCTTCTTTATTTTCTTCGGCAGTTTTGCAGCAACCTTCACCATGACCATGTCTCATCTTGTACAATCTATACAATGCATCTATACGACTAGGTTTCAGATGAAGTCCAGAACAAGGAGTGATGTTCACGCATGGCTACTCCAACTCAAGAGACGCTGCTTTTGAGTCACAAATCCCAGCGACAAGAGGATGGAGACAGGATTCCAGCAACCACTTTAGGTATTTCTGGATAAGGAGTTGACAGGAACATATTCTGCTCTCTCACCTTCTATTGCCCTAACCCTACTAGCACCATCCCTGTTTGGCACAGCTTTTAAATAATCACATGGAAGATCCTCACCCTCTCCTGTGGGCATACAGTACCAGAAAGACTGTAGTTCTTAAGTGTAATTTACTTTTTGTTTCTTCTGTTACAAAGAGGCACTCAACAAAACCATCTTCTTTCTAACAAACCACTTCAGTTACCTACTGAGAACTTACATTTTTATGATTCACACACTTCATGAGGACCAGCTCCCTGTAAGCTCGCTTGGCGTGAGTTTGGTTCTGAAATGGTCTGCTGAGCTTCTTAATGGCCACGTTTCTGTCAAGGACGGCATCATATGCAGCACTGTAGTAATTACAAACACAAGGGTTATGCATCTTAGAGGATATCCTGCATTTCTCATGGCAAATTCCTGAGCCTCAAGTCTACTATTGCCTTTTTTCCACTGAGAAAAATACTGGGGAAAAAGGAAGAGAGAGTTTGTAGTGAGAAAAAAGAAGATATCAAAAGGAAACATGTAGCACCACATCAGCAGAAGACAGCATGCACCACTACTACTGAACTCCAGTTCCATAGGAAGTTCACACTTATTTTCAAGGGGTGGGGGGAAAAAAAGGTCACTTCAAATAAATAAAAATACAATAAAAATTGGATGAGACAAAGTTGTTTCATAAAGCAACTCTCTGTGCATTGGGTACAGCGGAGAGGCTTTTGCTTTTTCTGTCATGATTAAGGACACCTTCACCGAGTGGCTCAATGAACTACTGCCCTCTTATCTAGAATGAAGTTTGGATTTTCCATATGATATTCCTAAGGGAATCAAGTTATTTAATCATTCTTTGAGACCATATAATCCGATTCCAGTAACATACCTAGAAACAGAATGATTTCACAAAATTTCTTTACAATTTCCTTCTGATAAAGAAAAGATCTGTTACATATGCTTAGTTAAAAATGTTGTAAACAAAGAAATACAGATTCTGGTTTGCAAAGAGGGCTTTTAAAGCTGGGCTTCCAAATTGTCCTTAAACTTTGAAATGTTTTGTACAGCCTTGCATTATTTTGATAATCTTAACCTCCTATGAATTTGAACCATTTATTTTGGTGGTTCAAATCTGACTACACAAATTTTGACTTCTGCATTTCACAAAGCACACTAATTCTAAGAAACATTCCCAAATGGATAGTCCTCAGACCCTCCTCCTGATTCTCCCTTTTACCAAGAATTAGAAAAGGCATGACACAAGTTTTCTGCTACTCCATGAAGAGCAGCAGTACATTTTCCAAAAGATAAATCAACCAAATCACTAGTTGTTCTTACAATAATGACTTTATTAAGCATCAAATAAATATTCAAAATCCTGTAATATTTCTTCTTATTAATTCCTGCTTATTGTGGACATGCACTGACATTCACTTACAGAGTCCTACTGACCAAGTAGAGAGCAGAAAGCATGCAAGCATCACAAGTTTAGCCATGAAGCCAACAAAAACGTTTGAGTGCTCTAAATATGTAAAAAAAGTGTTGGCACTGTATGTCTTGGAAACCACACAGGTGGAGGAGAGTAAGAAATATTTCAATTACACTACTCCTGCATAAATAACACACCAAATACATCCCATAAATAAGAATGATGGCTTGCTGAAGGTGATGAGGAGTTTTGCAAAGAATGCTTTAGTCTACTGTTGACATTTGGGGCAGCATGGTGGGATTTCCACCAAGAATATGTTTAGAGAGGAAAAATTAATTCTCATTACTGTCCATGCATGTATTCTGAAACTGTCAGAAGTTCCATTTTAACATTTTTCATAGTGAAACTATTTCAGATCAAGTGTTAATTTACAGACAACAGTACAAATAAATTACTGGATCTGCCCAAATTATCTACACTATGAAATGCCAAGTCCTGTACCTGGGAAGCAAGACCCCCAGGCACCATTACACACTGGAGGGCTACCAGTCTGGAGAGCGGCTTTGCAGAGAAGGACCAAAGGGTCTTGGTGGACAACAAACTGAACACGAGCCAGCAACGTGCCCTCGTGGCAAAGGAGGACAATGGCACCCTGGGTTGCATTTAGGAAGACTGTTGCTAACAGGCCAAGGGAAGTGATCCTTCCACTCTGTTCAGTGCTACTAAGGCCACATTTGGTCCTGCTTCAGGCTCCCCAGTACAAGATAGATAAGGATGTACTGGAACAATTCCACTGATGGGCCAATGAAGATGATGAGGGACTGCAACATTTGTCATACAAAGAGAGGCTGAGTGAGCCGGGGTTGTTCAGCCTGGAGAAGAGAAGGCTTGGGGGGATCTTACCACTGTTAAGTATCTGCTGGGAGAAGTAAAGATGATAAAATGGAGCCAGACTCTTCCAGTGGTCCTGAGCAACCTGCTCTAGTTGACCCTGCTTTGAACAGGTGGGTCAGACTAGTTGCTCTCCAAAATCATTCATTCTGTCTTTTGGTAACAATTCTTTCTTCTCTTGTTCATTAATAAGCCATATAACATTTATGACCCATCTAAGATCATGCCAGGCACGTGCATAAACAAAGATATTACCCTCACTAGTTAAAGAATATATAAGCAGCTCAGGGCTTAGGTGATAAAGGTATCAAAGAACCAGTCTGACTTGACTTCATTCTGGTCAGAGAATTTCACTAAAGCAAACCTTACGTTGGGAGGAACAAGATGTGTGACTTAAAGTCTAACAGTCCATAGCAGAAAGAAACCTCCTGTAGCAATTGTCAGAACTGTGTGTCTCATTCTCATTTAGTTCAGCCACAACCCAGAGAATTTCACTAAAGCAAACCTTACGTTAGGAGGAACAAGATGTGTGATTTAAAGTCTAACAGTCCATAGCAAAAAGCAAACCTCCTGTAGCAATTGTCAGAACTGTGTCTCATTCTCATTTAGTTCAGCCACAACACAGCATCATAAAGCCCACAACTAAAATACCCCTTAATTCCATTCAGAAAGTATTGAACAAACAAAATGCAAAGCCAAAGGATTTAAAAACCACAATCTTTCCAAAGTTAAATATTTTGCTTCTATCATTCACAGACATATATTGCAAATATACTTCAGCAGACACATCTCTCAGCTAATCCATATTACATGATGGCTCAAATTCTTTTAAGAAAAACCTACATGAGATTCATCGGAGCTATGTAAGAGTATTTTGAATCACTTTAATAATCTTTTCTCATATTTAAATCTCATTAGTTGAACCATAAAATCACTAACTAAGAGTTAGAAAACAGTAATGCTGAAAGCTTTTCTGGGCAATCATTTTCTCCAGTTCCTGATCTCTGTTTGTTTTTTTGAATTTTCTCTCTCCATTTAAGAAAGATATAAAAAAAAGCCTCAATCTAAAATCAGAAAACAAAAGGCTTCTTAAGCCTTTGGCTCTTCCAGTCCTTTACATACCATGGAGGAAAATAAAACAACTAAAGTAATCCTTTGGACAGGGATTATTTACTTTGAGATACAAGGATCTTGACTGAAGGTCTATCATTGTCTCCTAAAAAATGGAAGGTGTCCAACTACTTCACGAATTCAATATGTAAATTCATTGCACTGAGTAAATTAATAGCACTGATGGTTTGGGGGTTTTTTTCTATTCACCAGAGAGAAGCTTTTGTTTACAGACAGCCAACTATGCATTTTACTACAATGAAATTACAGATACCACACGGAGGTCCTCTCTCTGGTGCTTGCTACACAAAATCCTTACCTTGGAACACCAAGGTTAGTATTGATAATAAATCAGCCTCCTTAAGACAAACTTCAGTCACTGGCAGAAGAGTGGCTGTATAAACAGGTGACTCAAGGGAGCAGGAATAAGAGAGAGAGAGTAATGAGTGTCTGTGAACTGCCATGAAAAGGCTGAACGTGAAAAATCAATTTCAAGATCTCCAATAAGAGACTGGATTTGCATCGAAAAGCCTGTACTTCTTTCTCTGGAAAATCTATTGTAACACCTCTTGCTCAACTATGAATTTATTTTTTAATTTATACAGTTGCCCTGTTTTTATAACAAAGACAATAATTCACCCCTGGTCTTGTAATAAAATGATAGTTTTACTGCAACATGTGCTCAGAAAAAAATCCTCCAAGTTTGCTACTTTATCTCTGGTAGCTGTACAGACAGAAAATGTAAATAAACTC
>NW_010338988.1:45635-52113 GCF_000700745.2 Antrostomus carolinensis
AGGTAAATGGTAGTGTTAAAATGTCTTTTTAAACTGTAAATAATCTGAAACAAAACTATTTAGCAGAGATAAAAAAAAATTAGCCAGATGCAAACATAAATTCATGACTATTCAAGTGATATAAGAGATATAAGTAATTACAGCTATTTAACAAGACTCTTTGCTGACTTCAGCAGAAAAAAAGAAATAAATCAAACTCATTCTAGTCAGATTTATGCCAACCCTGCTCATCACTTACCACTAATATTTTGTGCGAGTTTAGACTGTAACAACTAATGAGCAATGCTCTGTTATCAGACACTTGAAGAACCAGGCATTCATTTTTTTATCTATTTCCAAAAGCAGATAAAAGCATTCTAGTTTCATGTCCAAGTTTCTATTTCAATAGACACTTACCAAGTAAATACTTAAAATTATTTTTCCCAGATAGGAATAAATCTTTTACTCAACAATGAAATTTAACATTTATCACTTCCATTATTTTCTGCACCAAAACAGGCTGCCAAAATGTCCTGGTTTTGATAGGATACAGTTAATTTATTTTTTTTAGTAGCTAGAACAGCGCTGTGTTTTGGTTTCAGCTGGGCTTTGTTACAAGAAGAACGTTGATAACATACCCATGTTTTTAGTTGTTGCTGGAAGTCCAAGGACTTTGTGTTTTGCTTGTTTCCAAGTGCAAAGGACTGCGTGGGGAAGTGTAGTAACCAGCAAAACCCAAAACTGCCATTTGGCTATGCCAATGAGAGATACCATATAATATCATGTCATGTTCAGTGTATTAATGAAAGCTGACCAGAAAGCTGGGGATTCTCTCAGGGATCACTCAGGCTCTCGCTCTTCCAGGATTGTGGTTTCAGGACTGTCTCTGCTCCAGGATCACTGGCTGGGGACAGGCTGGGCATCGGTTGGCAGGTGGTGAGCAACTGCACTGTGCATCACTCATTTCCATATTTTATAATTACTGTTATCATTATTATTTTGTTTTATTTTATTTCAATTACTATATTGCTTTTATCTCAACCCACAAGTCTCCTTACCCCTCCAGTTCTCTCCCCTGTTTCTGGCAGAGTGAGTGGGGAGACTGAGCAAGTGGCTGTGTTTGGCTGCTGGCCAAGTGAAACCACCACACAAAACCACAGAAAACATTTATTTTTTTAAATAGACTCCTACAGATGGGTTCCTAGGATAGTCTTCCTTGATTGTCTTTAGTTTCAAGATTCTTTGGCTAGGGCACACACATCCTTTTCAAGATGCTTACCCTTTCTCTAGCCACTACTTCATTAAAGTACTATGATTAGGTCTCAGATGATGGAACAGAAGCCTGAAACAGGAAGGGAAGCTCCCAGCCTCCAGCCCCCTGGGGCAGGCTGTGAAATGGAAGACTCAGCAACCTCAGCAAACAGCTTTCTATAATTGAGAAATCCCAAGGGACACTAAATGTTCCTCTTACTTATTACTACAAATATACATGTATATTTTGTGACAAATATATTATTAAAATCTTTCTGAAAAGCTACTTAATACTACACCCACTTTCTAAAGTGATAAACTTTGGTCATCTTCGCCTTCCTCCAGAAAGACTCCAGCTGCAATTCCGTTTATTACAAATCACTGCTATTTATATCTGCATTACTCCATCCTTCCAAGTAAGCTAGTTTTGCCACTGACATTAGCATTTCGGCTTATTTCTTTCATCCCAGCACAGCAGGAGGGAAGAAAGCTGAAACTTGATCTTGTTCAACGCAGCAATGATGTGTGTATTTGAAATATCCTTGTTATTTAGTGCTGAGATCTCCATCAGTGGAGAAAACTGGTAACCCTGAAAATGACATTTAACAAGAATGCTAATGATAGCTCATCCTCAGCAATCACCACTGATACATGGAGCAGAACACATTCTATATATACACACAGATACATGTCTAAATGTATATATTTTCTATATAAATGCCTATATTTTCTCCCATAAAAAGAAAAGCGTGGATGGATATATATATAAATCCTTTCCACAGTAATTCCTCTGAGTTCAAACTCTCTGCCTTTGGTTTCAGCTATCACTACTGCACTTTCTGAAGAAGGAATTTTTAGGAATGACAAGAGCCAAATCTCTTTTTCCTGTATCAAGTAAAATTTCTGTAAAAGTGATTTATGAAACTTTAAAATATTTCAAATGCTTTTTCTTCTCTCTACTTAGGGTCCCATTTCAGGCAAGCACTCTAACAAAAAAAGAGTGAAAAGGGTATTTTGCTTTAAGCAAGTTTTAAGTGAATTCTGGTAGGGTCTTTTGTGGTTTTTGTTCGCTTACTTTTTATGTTGACCTCACTTATCAGTCCAAATTTTAGAATGAAATCAGACCTTCTTACCTTTTGTTTTTTTCCCTCCTTTTGATATATAACATCTGCATTTCTAAAAGCAGACATTGATTCATTTTTATTTACAAACAGTACGTATTCCTTTCTTCAATAATTACTTCTAAACAGAAAAAAAAAAAAATCATTTTATAGTGAAAGCTCTCCAGAAAGTATATTTTAAAAGAGTGTTTTCCATGAAAAGAGTGTAAAAGAATTCCACACCTCCAGTCCCTTTCCTGTCACCCAGGAAGGACTGGAATAGTATCATTTCCATATCCATGACATCTGCAGTCCAATTTTGAATCCATATTACTCATTCTGCTTAAAGCACAAGGAATTGATGTTTCTAAGGGCAACTAGATTCGAAAACTTTGCTGTGAAATATATTTTACAGTTCAGCCATCCTGAGACAGCTCTTACCTGCCAAGCTTTCAGATGGGTGTTTTGAAGGAAGATGATCAAGCCATCGTAGACAAGACAATGTAAAAGAAGTGGCACAGGGGAAAAAAAAAAGGCTAGGGTGCTTATTTTTAGTCAACATATTTACAGTGAAAGTTGACTCAACATCACTCACTGGTGGCTCCAAACGTGCTATATTGTAATTTTGCCAATTATACTACTGGGTAAAATAATAAAATAATTAATTATGTGGCAAAAGAAGCTATACACTTGGAAAGCTGCTGGGAAAAAGAGGAATCACAGGTTGAAATCTACAAAGAAAAAGGGTATACAGTAAAATCTGCTCTCTATTACTTGCTGACAAATTCTTCTGTTACTAGGTTGAACCTGCTCTGCTGATATCTTCTTTTAAAACAAATACACATGTGAAAGTCTCGAATTTGTTCAGGTTAACGAAGTGTTCTTCCATCAAAACCTCTAGCAGTTAAAGGTGACTGTCCTCTCCAGCTCCAACACCACCACAAACCACAAGCCTGTGTATAGAGAAGCTTCACACTTTGTACAGACCAACATCTCGACTGAGCTGACAATTCAGATGTGCAAGGTTACACCCTTTGGCTCAAGTTGCACAAAAATATCTTGGTGACTCTCTCATCCACAGCTTGAACCTCAGTTAGTTATCTTTGTACTTACAAAATCACAGAATGGTCAGGGTTGGAAGGGAGCTCTGGAGATCATCCAGTCCAACCCCCCTGCCAAAGCAGGTTCACCTACAGAAGGTTGCACAGGATGGCATCCAGGTGGATTTTGAATCTCTCCAGAGAAGGAGACTCCACAACCTCTCTGAGCAGCCTGTCCCAGTGCTCTGGCACCCTTAAAGAAGTTCTTCATCTTCAGATGGAACTTCCTGTGCTCCAGTTTGTGCCCATTGCCCCTTGTCCTGTTGCTGGGCACCACTGAAAAGTCTGGCCCCATCCTTTAGACACCTGCCCTTTAGGTATGGTGTTAATGCAAGGTGAACTCTCTCCCCACAGCCATTCTCACTCGCAGAGACGGTGCAGGGATATGGTAGGAAAGGCGATGTGGAAACAGCGATAATGTTCACACATCGCCTGGCAAGCCTCTTGTCATGGGTGCCATTTTAGTCTGCCTGGTCATTAAAATATTCATAAGGATGCTGAATATAAAGTATGTTTACATATTTCTCATCTGTATATACTCTCCTAATTCTTTACACTTGGCTCTGAAGTGACTTGGTTGTAAAATCCCTTTCTGAACAGAACTGTAAAACCAGTATTGTCTGGTTCTGCATTTCTCTTGTCACTATAATTCACTATAAATCACCGCAGGCTGACAATCACTTTTGTTAACTGCCAGCCGAGGAAATTCAACCTGGTCAGTGAAAGAAGCAGAGTTTTTATCACTCTGCTTTAAAAGGCCTCTAGGTCAAAATGCTTTCCCTTTTGTGTGTGACACGTAAGAGGAGACAATCACAGTTTCCAAAGTATGCTACACTACTCACTCTTTGTATGCTCAAGGATTCACCAAAGCCAGAGCAAGGTAAAAATCTGATAAATGGATCAGAGCTGAGGGTGCCTATCAATATTCAGTGGCAGAAAATACAGGAGCAAAGGAAGTTAAAGTATGATTTGTAGTTAAACCATACTGAGTAAATGCTTGCCCAGCGTTTGGAGATTGGGTATAAGACACTGAATCTGGCAAAGAGATCTCACATTCACTTCTCTGAACTGTCAGCAGGGTATCTAAGCTTTGGACAGGATGTAGGTTGTATTAAGTATGAAAGCAGCAAAGCCAGAAAAAGCCCAGTTTCCTTATTTAACAGCAGTTTGCAGACTAGGGAAATACAGACACGGAGGCAGAGTCTGTGCACCTGGCAGAAGCTGAGTACCCAGCACATTCAAACTGTCAGTCACATGATAAATCTGTTAATTCTGGATCTACAAACTGAAACAGAAAACAGCTACTATCTTCCATAAGCACTTCACAGTCATAATTTACAGGACTGGCTGGCTTGCCTGACAAACAGAATAAAAGCTGCCCATTTGGAGAAAAAGAAACATTCTTTCACAACCTTTCTTGCTGCATTTCTCAACTGTTTAAAAACCAGAATTCAAACAAGCACTACAAACATATTGTCAGCAAGCCATCATCTGCAGTGTGATAATCACAGAAGGGAAAAAAAAAAGTCAATGTGAAAAGGTTAACCCTAAAAGGCTCCTCAGATTCTCATTTTCCAAAGCTCACCCTGCAATCTCCTCAAGCTATTCTAGGCAGATAGAAACAGAAGATGGGAGGTGCCAAAATGTCACTTGGTGTTGTTCAGGAAGGGAAGAAAGCCAATGCTGCTACGTACGTCACCTTCATCCTCCCAGCCAAAGACCTAGTCCCAGGCCTGCTGACACCAACTCAACCAGCCCAGGCTGCTCTCACTCATTCGCCACACTCTCGTCCAGCTGGGGTAATTCTCTGTCTACAGTCTCTCATCCTGAGGGACATCTCTGACACAGGTAAGATGCTAGCAGGTAAAACTGATGGCTTGTAAAGATACCAAGTGTTTTACCTGCTGTCTAACAAGCCAAAATAAAATATTGTCTCTTTTATTTACATTTAAAATATATTTATAAAATCTAAATAAATACAGTAATAAAAATTACTTAAGTTTTTAGGTTGCCCTCTTACACCAGAAATTCAAAGATGTAGATGCTCTGGCACAATTTTAAAACAAGATTTTTGTTTGAATTAGAAAGTCCATCCTCTTCTGTGGCTCATGGTGAATTAGCAACTCCAGAATGACTACATTTATTTCTAGTTTGTAAATAGGCACCAACCAATTTTGGATGGAAGAGTCTAACACCACGAATCCAGAAAAGAATAAAAGAATTTTAAAAAATCCAAAAACCCCCTTAGATGTCCTGTTTGCCACTTGCTTTCACTCCTGCCTTTGAGTTTTCCTCCTTTCTGCTTCCCTTCCTAACTGCCTCTCTCTTTATCACCAACTCTTGACCATTCTGGTGCGTATTCCCACTCATGTCATGCCAGACACGTCTCACATGGTTCACAAACTTCACCCAGGCTCCGTACACAATCTCTTGTTCATATTGTCTATCTTGTACATTCTGTTATATTGAATTTTTTTTTGCTGTCACTGTTTTTTTATGATTGCCTAAGGACAGCAGGTCTTGGGACAATGGACAACACTTTGCTTTCTGTAAAGCACTGTGAAAATCTGTAGGCCACATTAATATCAGAGAATAAATATCAACAATACATGCTGACAAAGAAAATTGAATTAACTGAGCAGTATTTCCTTCCAGACTGGCTCTAGTTTTCTATTTCTGGTTTCAGTTGCCCTTTTATTTGGATGCTGTCCTACAGCCCTAGCCCTTCCATATGGTCACAGCTGTTCTCCTATCACAGGAGAAACCCCTTGTCCCTGTGAGAGAACAGAAGTGTTTAGTGCAATTGGTCTCATGTTAAACACACAATAATCAGTGATGACCGTGCAACAGTCTTCATTTCAGCGGTGACATGATTTCAAGTGAATGAAATAAAGGGAGAAGTCTGACCTCAGTTAGGGAATGGCTGCAGTGCACTGACAGTAGTTAATTCTAACCCTGATTTACTCCTTGAACTAAAATTTGTCTGCAACTGAATTCCAGGCAGACAACCTGTGGGAGTTTAACTTGACTGGCAGCCAAACATGACAC
>NW_010338989.1:0-26166 GCF_000700745.2 Antrostomus carolinensis
GCTTCTCTCACAGAAGCCACCCCTATGTCCAACCCCGCCCTGCTACTAAAACCTTGCCACACAAACACAATACAGGAGCTCAGCTGTCAAGGTTTTATTTAGGGGAAAACTAGAAAACTTTTAAAATTTCCTCATTTAAAATTCAGAAGGGAAAAAAAAAAAAAAGAATGAGTCATCCTCTGTCTAACTATTCAGACTGTTTTGATTAAAATTGTACCCAGACTGAAATAATGTATATCTCAACTTGTTCTTCACAAATATGACAATAGTAAAATGCAAAGAGACATACCTTGTAAAATGTTGGATACCCTTTACTCAATCAAAAAAATGAAGATGCTTATAGAAGCTTATATAAACAGTAGTTTAAAATAATGAAAAATTATCTTTTTATGGTATATCATGATAAATTATAGTATAAGTGTGGAAAAGAATATTTAAGAATTTAAAATTCAGAAGAAGGTCTGATATTTTTAGTAGAGGTTTCTAGAATAAAGTAAAATCCTCAACTATCTTCACAGGCACTAACATTTCTTAATATAGCCAAAATGTAAAACTCATTTTCGTATGAGTTCAGGAATATGGAAGCTGTCTTTCTAGTCATTAGTAATGTAGGTTATTATAATTTGTGTAAAAGCTTACATATTCTTATCTTTCTAAATCCTTCCTTTTTTCTTCTAGAATTATAAGAAAGGTAGCAAAATTTATATTGTTAAAGAAAGGTGGCAGATCTATTCATTTTTATTTCCAGATCACTGGGAAAAATACTGATCAAGAGAACTTCAAGTTGTCTATTGATAGATGTGGAGCTGCTCTCAGTTCCCAAGAGGGGCTGACAGAAGGAATAACACATTGATTAAACAGGTAACTGTAGTTTTTGTGCAAAGCTCAATGAAAGATTTTTATTTATCTTTCTGTGATTTATATCAGGTTCTATGTTTGTTGCCATATTTCTTGCCTCATATGTTCAATTTCCTTTACCATCATCCTGGAACATGAGGGTTTCCTAGTGTTTACAATATAAACTCCTGTTCTTGTCCTTTATGATGACATAGTTTATGTATTTTCTGACTCTTCCTTAATTTTCAAAGATCTTTGTTCCTCAGGGCTTACACAGAAGGTGCAACACTGAAAGCTTTTTGCAAGTAGCTTGTGAGATCTTCAGGGCAAACAGTTTTTCTTGATTCTCCCTGCAAAGCATAAAGCACACTTTCCACAGTATAAAAATAAATCTTCCCACTCACCATCATCCCTGGTAGGTACCTAGACAAGTTTCATATTAAATAATTGCTTTTGGCTTCTTCCTTTGAGGTTTTCAGTGCCTTTCAGTTCATGCTGAACTTCAGGGAAGGGAGTGAGTTTCTCAAACTCTTGCAGCAAAAATCCAGCATCTTTCAAAATTCACTGCTCTCCAATAAAGTTATATTTGCAGGGAAAAAAAAAAAAATCCTTTATTTGCATTTAAAATACCTGTGGCGATTGTGGAATTTAAATTTCTGTTTTAATGAATATTCTGTTTTTACTACAACCAGTTCTAGATTAGTGAAGTAGTATCCTCTTATATTATGTTTTGTTTTTTCCCTTCTGGACATGCAAAAGATGATTGAAGTCATAGTGTAACGTCCTGAATGTATGCATTGCAGAATAGTATTTCTGGATAAATTAAGGTTTGATTAGAAATAAAATTCTTAGATAGTGGACAACTACTGCTGTTAATATAGCTCAATTCCAATTTGGGCTAATATGGGCTTTGCATAACATTCACATTTCAGCTTAAAAAATGTTTTGGCTTTGCTCATGACATTGTGAAATCATTACCAATATATGTGTGATGTCTTACATTAAAAGAAAATGAAGCAATAGAACTTTTTACTCACAGGACCCACAGGAGTCTGTAAGCTGTAGATACTACAGTAAATATAAATCCTTTCATTTTCTACATCTCAAAAAAACCTACAGAAAATACAAAAATAAGATTTTAGATACAGATTACAAATAAATAAATAAATAAATAAATAAATAAATCTTAAAATAGTATTTAAAGCTAGGTAATTTTTATTCACACATGTATTAAAGAAGACACCCCACAAATCTGTAATAGTTTCCCAGTTATGACTACTTTCTCAGATTTATCAGTGGATCTGATGACTAGTTTAAACATTCACAATTATATGATTTCTCTTAATGTTGTAAGCAACTTTCAGTAATTAAAGAACATCTTTTCACTTATTATAAGATCCAAATAGTTTTTGAACACCTAGATTTAAATTCTGAAAAAATTTAGGTGAGTCAATAAAATCCCACCTCTGCAGTCTTTTTTGACATCAGAAAATGCTTCTGTTGAAAAATTTGAGAGAGATAGATGGATATCTGGACAAATATCTCCTGTCTGATTGTGTTTGGGATCCAAAAAGTAGAAGTCCTCCTTCTAGGTCTTTGAAATATTGCTGTGCTCAGAAAAGTTATTCAGAAATACAGAAGTCAATAGTATATATGTTTTTTCTAATAGTCTTGATAGGATTAAAATTTACACATTTTCATTCCCTGTGTAGTCTTCTCATCAACAGGGAACTTCTTATGAGACTCCAGTCCTTTTGTTAGAATGGGACCTCTAAGATGCCCAGAATGTAAAAAAAACTGTTTGTCCAAAATAATAATTGAAGAAAACTATGACAGTGTAGAGGTATCCAAAGGACATTGAGGGGCAAGCTTAGATTCCTATTCTGTATTTCTTCTGTGATCCATTTGCTAAGGTGCTAAATTAGAAATATATATATATATATATCCCAGCACAATTATGTCACCATCTTTTTTGATTGGGTGTAACTTTTTTGCTTGGCTGTCAGGTATTATATTGTCAGGTCTACAATTCTAATTTATAGACCTGCCATCTGATACAGAAATATTTTTAGGAATAAAATTATGTTCCTTTTCATTTTCCCTTCTCCACTGAGTCAGACGGGAAGAACTACAAATGTCATCTACTTGGACTTCTCAAAGGTTCTTGGCGTGGCCTCCCACAAAAATCTTACCTCTAAATTGGAGATATATGGCATTGACGGATGGACTATTAGAATGATAAGGAACTGATTGGATGGCTATGTCCAAAGATTTACAGTTGACAGCTCAGTGTCCAAGTGGAAACCAGTGATGAGTGGTATACTTCAAGGGTCTGTACTGGGAAAAATACTATTTAATAATTTCATCAGTGCCATACATAATGGGGTTGAGTGTGCCTTCAGCAAGTTCAAAGATGATACCAAGCTGAGTGGTGCACTTGATTTGCTTGAGGTAATGGATGCCATCCAGTGGAACCTTGAGAGGCTTGAGGAGTGGGCCCATGTGAACTTCATGAAGTTCAACAAGGCCAAGTGCAAGGTTCTGCACCTGGGTTGGGGCAATCCCTGGTATCAATACAGGCTGGAGGGTGAAGGCATTGAGAGCAGCCCTGTAGAGAAGGACCTGTGAGCTGTCAACATACGCTTGTAGCCCAGAAAGCCAGTTGTAGCTGAGGCTACATAAAAAGAAGTATGGCCAGCAGGTGATTGTTCCCCTCTAATCTGCTCTCATGAGAGCTCACCTGGAGTATTGCATCCAGCTCTGGAGTCCTCAGGACATGGAAAGGAAAGTCCACAGGAAAGACATGGACCTGTTGGAGTGCATGTCCCCAGAGGAGGGCCACAAAAATGATCAGAGGGATGGAACACTTCTCCTATGAGGAAGGGCTAAGAGAGATGGGGTTGTTCAGCCTGGAGAAAGCTTCAGACAGACCTTATTGTGGCCTTTCAGTGTCTATAGAGGGCCTATAAGAAAGAGACACTTTTTACCAAGGCCTGTAGTAATGGGACAAGAGGTAATGGTTTTAAACTGAAAAAAGGTAGATTTAAATTGAAGATAAGGAAGATTTTTTTTTTTAATTATTTTTTTTTTTTTTTTTTTTTTTTCAATTAGTTTTGGGAGAAACTTGGAAACGTTGTGGGGTTGCGGATGCCCCATCATTGGAAGCGTTCAAGGTCAAGTTGGATGGGGCTTTGGGCAACCTGAAGTAGTGAAAGATGTCACTGTCCATGGCAGTGGGGGTGGACTAGATGACCTTTAAAGATCCTTTCTGACTTATACTATTCTATCATTCTATGATTTATCTAAGATAAACAACATATCACAAATACTGTTTTCCATGGACTTGTTCATATGTAGACTACATGAAGATTTACATGGTCTCTTTTGCAGTCAAAATATTGTTCTCTGATGCATCTTAAAATATGTTTGTGGGAGTCAGAGGTTGTCGAGTAGAAAAAAGTAATAGTTAAGAAAAGGCCAGGATTAATTATGATATAAATGGATTAGATGCATATTTTGGAGTCATTTCTGAGAGAGTGGAAAGAAGCAGGAAAAGTGATTGATGTTGCTTCCCACTGTGTATTCAGAGTCTGAAGACCACATCACTGTTAATTTGCTACTAAATATACCACAGCTTCTAGACTTGCCACTGTAGCAAAATTTATAGGCTTGTTTTACGTAAGCAATCACTCTTACTCCTTTTCAAAGTAAAATCATTTTTGGTTTTACTCTCTGTGTGAAGTCTTAGGCAGGATCAGAGTCCTTAAGTGTAACATTTCATAGCATGATTCAGTACCCTGTGTAGTGCTACTAGAATCCAGATTATTGATTTGCAGTGTTCTTTTATACTGTCCTTAATTAGTCCTACTAAGCAGTTTGGGCATAATGTGCTCCAGAAATTTCAATCACAGCAGGAGAGGGGGAGGGTGTTTCCCTTTCCAGTACATTTCAGAGGTCAAATACTTACACAGATAATATATTTAAGGTTGACAGTTCCTTTGTATAGTCTCTTCTTGCTCACTGAAGCCAGTCAAGGGGTCAAGTATCTGTGGTACTTCTTGGCTGTTCAGGGAAAAAAAAACAAACAGACAAACAAGTGTCCCAAGGCTTTACGTGCTGGTTGGGAATTTTCTACAAAAAATAGGCAGTATTTAGCTTACATAGTGAGTATCAAGTTCTTCACCAAGAAACCTTCCAGAAACCCTTTGCCCTCAAATAATTAGTGCATACTCTTTAGGGAAATTTTTATACATACATAATTTTGATTTAATTCTTTTGAACAGTGTGATATGAGAAACAAGGAGAGACAATTAGTAAGTGAAAGATGAATAAAATAATCTTAAATGGTTCACATCTTAAATAATTTGGATTTGGATTAAAGTAATCAGTGCATATGACAGTTATTTTTCATATTATATGTAAGTGCAACTCTCATTTTAGGCCCACAGTGAACAAATTTCAGTCATTACAATGATACTAGAAGTACCAGTTTCTGTCTATTAACCTAACGGCTTCCTAAGGTTTAAAATTAATTTTCCTGGTTTTAAATTATAACATACCAGAAAAAAAAAAAATCTATTACAAAGTCATATCTCCTGCCAACAAACCTATGTAATAAATTAAAACCATCTGTTGGTACATAATATCCATTAAGTAAAGAGGATAATTTCCAAGAGTAAAGGAAAATATGCCTACTTTTCCATTAGATTGGATCATCAAAATGGGATTGTGGAGCTGAAAAAGATTGTTAAATTTGAAATTTAGAGGTGTCATGACAAAATCTGAAACCTCCAGAGGGACGGAAGGAAGAAATAAATGTGGCACTGCATACCGGAAATCCTTTATTCCAACTGCAAATGTTGCAACCAACTTCAGTAAAGTATTTACAATTTTTAAATTGTCTATTGTGGTGCATCAGGTAGCTTCTCCTTTAATTACATAAGTGTGTTGGGTTTGTGTGTGCAGGGTGGGGAGCGGCTGGTAGTGGGGAAAGGGGCCACCTTGTGAGAGCAAAAGCTCCCCTGGCTCCAAGGTGGAGACCCCCAAGCGCATGCTGGGCCTATGAGCACTAGAGAAATGCCTCTGTATTTGTGAGGGGAAGGACTGTCCTGAAAAGAAGAAGGCGTGGTACCTGGAGGAGAGGCCACTGACCTGGACAAAAGACGACCATCAGCCTAAACAAAGGAAGAGCTTAGTTGCCAGGAGGAAGGAGGAGGAGGAGGAGGACAGAGAAAATCTGACACCCAGTTCAACCCCATGGAGTAGGAGAAGGCAAAGGAGGTCCCCTGCAGCCCAAGGAAGTCCATTGACAGAGCAGATACCCATGTTTAGGCCATGGAGGACTCCACGCTGGAGTAGAAATCCGGGCCTGAGGGCAAGTGTGACTGAAATTGAGACTCTGAGAGTCACTCAATGTCAGAGTAGGGGTGGACCCCCAGAGCAGCAGAGTGAGGAGATGTGCTGGACTGTCTGCAACCCATGGATGTACCCATGCCGAAGTCGGAAGCTGGGCCCAAAGAGGTCCGTGACTCTATGAGAAGTTTGCATTGGAACACTTTGTTCCTGGACTTTCACGCCAGGAAGAGTGGCAGAGGTGAACTGATTGAACCCCTATTCTCTGCCCCTCTGCCACTGTGGGGGAGAAAGTAGAGAAATCGGGAGCAAAGTGATTTGAGCCCTGGAAGAAGGGAGAGGTGGGGAAAAGATGTCTTAAAGATGTGGTTGTTATGTCTCATTCTGCTACTCGGATGAATGGCAACAAATTAAATTGATTTTTCTTCCCCAAATTGAGTCTGTTTTGCCTGTGACCATAATGGGTGAGTGAGCCGTCCCTGTCCTTCATTCCTAATCCTATGACCCCTTTGTTGTGATTCCCTTCCCATCTCACCGGGTGTGGGGAGTGAGTGCAGGACCACATGGTCCTACTGTGTGTTAGACCACCACAACAGGGAAGATGCAAAATGAGTTGAAACTAAAGTATTGCACCCCACTGTCTCAAAGATGCTAGGAATCTAGCACTGACAAAAGTCCAGACTGAAGAAAGGCAAATCACTGGCTCCTTTTCATTCTTTCTTGCAAATACCTGCTGAATTCACATGTGATTTTGAGACATAGAGGACATGGTTAGACAATAAGATCACTTAGATTACAAGCAGCCTCTTTGATATCAAGGAAGTGAATCTGAAAAATAAAATAAAATAAAATAAGTTACAACATATCCTGAAGCATAGGTCTATGTATACGGATACCTACACACATGAATACACGCAAAGATATGCACAGAGTTATATAAACACAGGTGTTCATACTATAATTTCTCCAGCAACTCTAATTAATTAAGTAATGGGGGAAGTGGGAGTATGCCACTGAGCTCCTGTTGACTGTTGATCTGCTGTTTTGCAAAAAGATAATGCTGGGCTCTTTGTGTGAAGCAGCATCCCCAGCACTTACTGATTTGTGATCAACTAGTTGATAGTATCTTACCTTGCTGGACTCCTGATGAGTTCTTGACTATGGGAACACTGTTGCCGTTCATACCACAAGCTGCCAGTCTGTATAAAATGGGAACTTCATAAGAAATCATTAGATAGCAACAGGTGCCTTGTTAGGTGCAGACAATCATATGTTATTGAAAAAACAAAGGCTTCTCATTCGTACTGAGTACTTGCAGATTCTATAAAGTAGACTGCCTTTCTTTTTATGAGGCAAAATCCGGGTGCTGTCAGAAAATAAAATAAAAGAAAAAGATATAAATTGTCATTAAGAGTTCAAATCCTTCTTTGAAAATACAATGGAGTGACATACCACCTTGCTTCACCTCCTACTCTGAATCCTATCAGGTTTTCCTTGGTTTCCATGTTTAATTTCAGATCTCTTTCTATACGTCTAAATATCATATAGAGGTATGCTTCTTCACTTTTCTCTTAACATATTTTTGATGTTCTCTAATCTTCTGCAGATTCCATCCATCTACAAACAAGCTATGTTCTTAGTGTCTTTAATTTTCTGATTTTAGGACATCACTCCTTGAGCAGGCATTCAAAGGCATCTACCTCTCTTCTGAAGCCTCTTAAAATTAGATGCATGTTCCACAAGCCCTGGAGCAACCTTATGGCCCACAAAAAAATAAATATTCCAAGTCTTCTTCTCTCTTCAGAGTCAGTAGGGGAAAAAAATACAAATAGCATTCAATGTTTCAATGTTAAGACAGTATCTCTTTCCAAATTAAAGAGAAGGACATAATCTGGGAAGCTTTAAAAGATCTGTATCCAATACTTCAAGCTGGTTTATTCCTCCCCCCCCAAAAAAATGGGTTTTTATCTTGGAAATAAACAAAGCCTTATTTTAAAGCAGAGTGGTTTTTAGTAAAGGTAGTGGGGTTCTTTACGTCGGTAACTGGTAAAACCAGATACTATAATATTAGGTAAATTATGTCAGTAGTCTAAGCCAGTATGGCAAGGAGCCAGCTTGCTTTTCAATCCTGCTCTAAGACATTTCTTATTTTAAGTTTTACGAACTAAGCTTATCTGCAAAGATGTGTTAACTAATTTGGTTACTGAAAAGCTTAGGAATGTGCAACTAATATGAAATGAGTAAAACATTATCATTTTTTCATAGCGCTTTCAACTGTATTTCATTCTCCTTTGTTCATCTTTAGATGAATCTAGATTTAAATTATTTGAGATAAAGACAGTGAATCTGATTCTTAAATCTGCTGCTGTGGTGCAATAAAATACCCAGTGCATCTCTTGCAGGTTAACTCATTCCCTGTAGATTTTAACGAAAAGGATAGGGACAGATGATAGCTTTGACATTATTGTACGTGCCTTTTCAGTGGCTCTTGCTCTAATCTTTTGGGATTTTTGCAAATGGGTTTTCAGTATATGTACTGGATCTACTAGATTGGAGGGTCACTAAGACAATTTGTTTTGCTCTCTCTCAGCTAAGCATAATCACCTGAACTTTCTTTTAATTTCTTTATGTGTAATATCTAGCATATAATGAACCCCACATATGCAAACGTAATTAAAAGAGTCATCCCACCCAGACAGTATTAGAGAAGCTTAACTTTGGCTGGAAACATGAGAGTAAGGAAAGATATTACAGTAAAAACTGAGTCACCTTTGACCACTTGACGGTTCAGTTTTTTTCAGCCATTTTGTTTATTTGTGTGTCCAAGATTGACAGTAATCTAATAAAAGTTTTGGACTGCCCATAACCTTGGAATTCCATTGGCAGGTGCTTTCCATACGGTGTGGTCATAGCCATCAGCCACTACTTCAAAGAATTTTTCTTGCCAAGCCACATAATGTCTTTTTAATAGGACGTAAGCTAAACCAGACAGCTTTCCCTCAGGACTCTGGGTATGCCAGACACAAAGTTACCAGAGAATCATCTCTGTTTGGTTTTGATATGGAAACACAGAACTGGACATTACTGGAGTACTGATGACAATGTAGCCACCTCACCTCACACCTGTGTTTTACAGGTTTGTGCAGCAAATGACAAAACTGAACTCTACACAGTACTACTTGTATTAATCTTAAGAATGGAGGAACAATGAATGAATGTATACAATTCCATAAGAAAAGGTATGAATGAGGTCACCCTACTCTAATTCCATATAACCGTGTCAAATCTGTAACTTCAGTTTGTATAAGTCATTATTAAAAGCATGAATAGTGTTCTTGCACCTAATATTAGTAGAGATGTCACTTCTGGCTACTATGTGATCAAACCTACCAACCAGAGTTAGTAATGTTTTTTCTATAGCCAAGTCTAAAGTATTTGTTTAGTCTCTACTGTTAGAGTTAGTGTGTAAACACATATTAAAACCTTCCCCATTTATAAATAAATAAATAAACAAACAAATAAATAAACAGAAAAGTTGCAGAGCATGATATAATTAGGAATAATATTACTCTCAAAAACAAGTCTTTGATCATTCAAATGTAAAGTTGTAAGGACAACAATGCATTAGCACTTTCATGTTCTTATAAAACTTTGTGACCACTAATATATCCTGTCAAGTTCTGTGGGTTTCTCTTTTGTATGTATGAAAAGACATTTACACATTCTGTTAATTTAGCTGTACTATCTAATATAGCATGTGATTTAATTATTTAGTTGCCTTTCAGCAAATATTTATTTTTCAGTGTTCAAAACTACACTTCTAATTAAGTAATTTCCACGTATTTCTAACATTATATTTAATGTAAACTACCTTGAAAACAGGGCTTGTCATGTAAAATAACAAAAAAGCTTTCCATTCTTCCTTTAAAAGGCTGTACTTATTCAAATACTGTGTTTCATTAAAAAGTTATCAGCTTACTTTACTGGTTTAGTCTGTGTTTCAGAAGCATTTTTATCCAGCCATAACTAATGTGCATTCACACCTACAATGCTGGGAGTTAACGTGCTGCCAGCTTTTGTTGAGGTTGCCCTCCTTTATCCATTAAATTACCTCAGGGGAAGCTAGCACTTCTGAGGCAACCTAAATTCCAAGCAAACTTCTGTCAGACAAATTTTTTTGGTAAAAGCGGTGTGACTGAGCACTGGACAGCAGACATACTGGGCTTGTCATGTTTTGTCCAGGTTCCTGACAATTGCAGAAAGTGCTTTTAACATTTTTCTACCCCGAATGTAAAGAAAATATTTATGAGTTTATTTTTCTTCAGCTCCAGCCACTGCCTACTGGATAAACTAGCTGATGGTTTGCTTTTGCATACTCTGTACCTGTAGTAGACAGACATAATCCCTCTCTTTTTTCCTTCTTTCATCTTCCACCATTGCTAGTGAGCTAGGCAGAACAACAAATTGTTAGAATCTTTAAAGTTTGTTATTTTAGAGGTCTTATTTTACCTGAAAATGCTTATTTTTGAAGATGTCATTTCACCTTGGTTTTACAGTAGGATAGATAAAACAATAAAATCCCTTTGAAGTGCAAAAAGCCAAAATTAAAGCTTCTTCTATTTAACCCATTTTTTAGAAAACATTTCAAGAGACAAAATGGCTTAAAAGCAGACATTTTGTCAGGAGCCATGAGCTTCAGAAGAGCTGAACATTGACTCTCTAGCACATTTCTAATTAAATATGCAATTAAAAAGCTTTCAGTGGCCCCTAAGGCTTTCCAGCCTAGTTAATAGAAAACTTCTCATCTTACTTTAACAAGAAAGATAAAACTTTTTTTTTAAAACAATATTCACTGTTAAATAAAATACATTCCTTCTTTGTTTCCTCACTGTGCTTCAAGGATTTATTGTATGCTGAATCAAACTGCTCAGGATTTTAGATGCAAAAACAATAAAGATAATGAACATTAAATAGGTTTTTTGAAAAGTTGCAGTAATATACATTTTAGGCAATATTTTAGGGTGAAGTAATATGCAGGTTATGTGAAAGAGTATTATTGTCCTGGTTTTTAGCTGAAATAGAGCTGGTTTTCTTTTTAGTGATTAGAAGCGTGTTGTTTTAGTTTCCAGCCTGGGACTTGCTGTGAGAGAGAGAGAGACTGATAACATACCAATGTTTACATTTTTGTCACTGGAAGTGAAGGACTTTGTGTTCTGTTAGTCCACAAGCACAAGATTTAAGGGCGGGAGAAGAATATTTAAATTAATAAACTTAATTGACATTTATTTAGATATGCCAATGGGGTATTCCATATCATATCACTTCATGCCCACTGTATTAGTGAGGGTCTCTTCCTCTTTTAGCTCTCTCTGGCTTTCGCTCGGGCTCTCGTTCTTCCAGGATTGCTGTTTCAGTTCGGGATTGTCGCTCCTCCAGGATCGTTATCTGGGAACAGGCCTGGCTCGGTCAGGAGGGGGCTGAGCTATAACATTGGGTGTCATTCACTTGCATATTTTGTTACTGTTATAATTATCTCTACTATTTTAATATTAGTACTATTTTAAGTTTCCTCTCTATTATTAAACTGTTCTTATCTCAACCTACAAGCCTCCTTATCCTTGCCCCCCAAATCCTCTCCCCTACCCCCTGGGGGTGGGGGGGAAGTAGGTGAATGGCTGTGTTGGCTGCTAGCCAAGGGCTAACCAAGTGAAACTATCACAATCATGTATAAAGTAATTATTTGGTTATTTTAAAATATTTAAATATTTGTATTTTAGTATAAGAATTTAGATTAGCTCTTTTCAGATAAAGTGTTTTTATTTCAGTTGGACTATCAACATTGTTTCACCTGGAATGGGTATCGCACAGATAGTAAAGTTTGATCATAGTAGCATAAATTATCATATGTTCTTTTAGTTCCACATTTTCCAAAGTATTCTTCTTCTGGTGGGGGCTGCAGTCTAGGGATTGGAGTATGGATGAAAGTTACACATGAAAATGACACATGGACACCTATGGTGGATGAGGGTAATCAGAATACAAGGGGGGAATGGACATGGTCCTGGTTTCAGTGGTGAAGTCAAAGTGGGACAGTGTACAAGGTAACACTGAAGAGCAAATCCAACAGAAATGAACACATGGAAAGCGTCCAGGGGTATAATGAAAGCACTTTGTGCTGCCAAAGAGGCAGCTAAAATTAATTCATGCTGTAAAAATTCTTACACAATATTACTGCTTTTGAATTGTGGTGGTTGGAATATTTCTCCCACTAGTATTAATCATAATAACCAAGGCATTTAAATTTGCTGGCAAGTCATACATTTCATATGTTAATTTCCTCTCCTCACTGTCAATGATTATTTTTCATATCCAAATTCTTCTTTGTTCTTAAAAATAGTAGACATCACCTCAACCCACTATACCTTGATTGGACATTCAGTGGTGAAGCAACATATATGTAGCTTCTAGTTCTTCACTGCATATGAAAATGACTCTTAAAGTCCTCCAATAAATATTTTGTGCTATAGTCAATTTTCTGTCACAGAAGGTTAGTAGAATGTTACAGTCTTTTTTTTTTTTTTTTTTTAACATAAGCAAATTTTAATCAATAAAGAAAAAAGACCCTTTCTGACAGATTTTTTTAGCACAGTAAATATTTGAAAGTGTTTTTCCCTTAAAAAACACATTCACTTTTGGAATGTTAATAACTTGCCAACTGTGTAGAAAATTTTCTATAGTGTTTCAAAACTTAATAGAATAGGTTACACAGGAAACATTTATATCTACTCACATCTGTATTTCTCAAAGCTTCTTTTTAGTGTTTGCTAGGAACATTTTTTTTTTTCGACAAGTGATTCATGTCTTTGTGTGGCTACTTAATTTCAGTTTCTGAATGTAATGTAGACAAAAGTGATAAAGTAATAATTAATTTATTAATACTTAACATCAACAATACAAATATCTGTCTTAAAGATAAGTGCATATTTTCAATCAGTGGTGACTCTGAAAAGGGAACTGCATAAACACATTCAAACTAATCCAGCAGAACCAATTCATGATGCCCTCAGGGAATGATGACATGCCAAGTAAGTTATTTTATAGATCTTATTTCATACAGTCTTCGGGAAACACAAAAAGCACATTTTAGCCCTGATCTACAGGGCCTTGCCCAAAAGAAATCCTTCTCCTTTGTGACTGCTTTTCTTAATAAATAAATAAATAAATAAATAAATTAGAGGTAGACTTGAAGTCCAGTGAAATTTAATTAATTAATTAATAAAATCCTTAGGTTTGTTTGGCTTTGCACATATGAAAACCTGTCTAACCTAATGGACCAGCTGCCTATGATCAGTCTTTTGCAATGATTAGAGATTTAGATCTTGCTTCTCCCATTTTCAATTTATTTGCAATTGAGTTCAGGAGCAAAATATACCCAAAAAATCATAAATCAAGTGTTTCTTCTAAGTTTTCACATTTGAATGATGAGGGCAGTTTCTGTTTCACTCAAGAAGTATCACACTGTCGAGAACACAAGGATTGCACTTGTTTCCTTTGTTGACTGATCTATTCTGGGTTTTACCCAGGGAGAATAAATAAGTAGGAGTTAAATGAAAGTTTTCAGTTATGCAACCCTTTGAATTCCTTAGCTAAAGAAGTAAACTCTTGGGACTGCATTTCTGTGTTGAATATTCATGTTACTAAGTTAAAAATCCATGTTTTAGCAGTATTTTCTAATATTCCCAAGAACATTCTTGTACTCTAATCATTTTCTAAAACACTAGTGTTGAGAGATGAACTCAGCTAAAGCAATTTCCTTACAGAGCTGAACTTTTAAGATGCAAGGGAGAGGGCTATAAAGAGGCACTATTTTACTGTGTACCTTGATCAAGACTTACTGCCATGGAATTTATGTTTTGCGTTTGGAAAGACATGTAGGGTAAAGTTAATTTTACATAATTAATAGAACTAAAGCCTGGGAACGTGTCCCTCATCCAAGGCCAAATTAATTGTTATTGGAGGAAAATAAATTCTTCTAGACTAAATTTAATTTGACCTATGCTATTCTAGCAGAAGATAAAAAGATATAGGAGATTTAAAATGAAAAGGGAATAAAGACAAAAATATGAAATAAAAATAAATAAAATAATGTGCCTGAGAGAGTGAAAATTACAGAGGAAATTTCTGCAGCAACAGCAATAGGACTGTGTTAGCTAAAAAGAAATAATAAAAATGGAAAAAAGTGTAAAAGTTGAAATACAGTCAATTTATCTGAAAATGTGACTACTGCACTTACATTTTCTATGCCTCTGAGGATAGTTGTAATTTGCTTTTGTATGGATAGTGGTGTAAAAAAATGTGAAAGAGTTGTTCTAGGTGTAAGGAGCTGATAATATCAGCTGAGTTATGAAAGTGGCAGAGATGGACAATATTCCTTAAGTAATCTGCAGTTTACCAGACCTACATGAAGAAAAGGCATTAGTCTCATTGCTGTTGAGGCCTATATCTCAATATCCAAAATATCCAAGTCACCAAAGGTGCTCAGTAACAGGTAATATTGATGCCAGAGGAATACATCAGCTGCTATACATTCAAAAATATTAAGATTCAGAGTAAATTAATTTGATACCAGGAAAAGGAATTTGATACAATATGATAAAATAATGTCCAGCAGATTCTTTGCTGAGCTGAGCTATTTGGCAAGCAAACCCAGAAGGGCAAAGAATTATGAGTCTATTCTGAGCATAAAAAAGAAATAAAACTTCCCACCTTTCCTCAAAACTGATTATTTCTTTAGCAGAAGTCACAGAATAATTTAAAGAGTAGAAATCTAGAGAAAAGTCTAGACAAAGTAATGCTTTCCTGTATCTTTGCAGGACTATTGGTTTGCTATTACTTTTGCCAAACTGATTCTGAGCTGTGTATAAATTACAGATTTTATTAAATATCTGTATTGATCCAAAACACATTAAAAATAATTTTAGTATAGAATTATATAATATGAACATTATTTACACTAGACAAAGATGAATTCTTGGTAAACTTAACAACCAACCTATTCTTTGAAAAAAAATTTAAAAAAAATTATTGTGTAGCAAAGCGACAAAGTAGTTTCAGATCTATTCATAAAAATGGTAAAATACCTTAAGCCATTTATCCATCATAATAACTGTGGTACAATTGTGAATAAAAGCTTCAAATACCTTTTTTTCCATGTCTTAATTTTCAAGGGGACTTACAGAGATTTAGGAGCTTGACTCTCATTAGAATATATCACATATCGAAATGAGCACACTCTACCTTGAAAATTGAGATTCTAGGACCCTATTCAGCAAACATATATTCAGGCAAGCACCTCCACTTACATTTGCATTCTCATTACATTCAATGTAACTACTGAATTCTGCATTTTCAGGATCAAGCTGTTAAATGTAACACAGGAAAACAAAGAGTTTACAATCTTAATTCTAAACAGAAGAATTTTTAATTCTAAACAGAAGAATTTTTAAATACAATTATATCAGTAATTTACTACAGTATTGTGAATTCATAGTTTCTGAATTGAGCACAGCATGATTTTTCAGTTATCAGAAAATTAGTTAGATTAAGTTTCCAGGGTTGAGAATTGGTTATTTTTCCCTCCCTGAAGTTTTTCTTTTGTAGTCGACTGGCAATTATTTGCTGTTAGAATTTATGCAAAATTAAAATCAAGGACTTTCACATATGGAACAAGGTTATTGAGTGGATGATTTATTCTTTTTAATCTGTACACAAAGGAAGACACTAAAATGTTTTGTGGGAGTAGACATTGTAGCAGCTCCAAATTTGTGTCAGATCTAAATAGAACAACTACTGTGTCTCACATCTTCACCTCTTGGGAATTGTTGCCATATTCTGAAGAATTATCTTGAGAGAACTTCAATTGGAGGTTCCCTTGGAAAGACTCCTCAGGCGGTTTCCACGCACTTTGGATCACACCCCTGGTGTTGTAGTGGGTTAGGGAAAAAAAAAAAAAGGCTATTGCAATTATGTATAAGAAAAACAAAACAATAGAATAAAGCTTCCTAAAATAATTTTAATAACCCCAGGAATAAAATGAAGTGAATATTTGAAGAATATCAATATTCCATTTAATCTGATTTTATCTGACCATGTATTTGTAATAAGAAACACATATTTGGATACAGACGCACTCCTAATGTCATCAGTAAAACTATTTTCATTTTCTTATGTGGGGGTAAGAATTAACTGTGGAATGTATTAGAGCCCACAGTGAGGAGAGAGGACATATGAAGTAAAAGTTTTCATCTCAACTTGTTCAATCACATTATTTTAGAGGACATGATTCTCTTATAATGTTATCACATAACCATGGACCCAGATCATGGTAGACATAAATTATCTTTGGCCAAGATACTGTGAGCAGTGCTCAAATGATGAAAGTATTTGTATGCATGATGAAAAAGGTGTATTACTGATTTGTTACTCTGTTTTGGAGAAAAGATTAGAAATTATAAATTTCAGTTTTATTCATGTGGTATTTGCTGTGATAACGCAATTGAGGACTTAGTGGCAAAGAAAGGAAAGTTACCTTTGTGGTAACATGTTCTTCATGTTTATATTCAAAAGTAATACTTACAATTCTGGACTTCATGGTAAGATTAATAATCTAAATATAATTCCACTTTCTTCTTGTGTCTGTTTTTTGTTGTATTTAAAGCTGAGATGAAAAACATGTTTTTTTACTTTTGTCCTTATTTCAAACCAGAATGTAAGCTTTAGGTCAGTAGCTGTTTTCTGGGCCATTAGCCAATCCACTATTAAAAATGGTAGAACATACTAATTTAAATAACAACTTTTTTTTTTTTTTTTTTTCTCTGAACACATAAGAGAGTGTGTGCCCTATCAAAAAAAAAAAAAAAAAAAAAAAAGGAAGTAGGCATTCAGAACCATCACCTCTGAGCTGTAAGGCTCTGTAACAATCTGCCTAGCTCAGCACTGAAAACCTCTCTGTAAAAAATAGGAATAAAAGCAAGAACTTTTGGGGAATGGGACTCAAACCGGGCACCTGGATATGTGTGTGTGTAATTTCAGCCAGCCAACAGGAAGCTCTAGGAAGAGAAACATATCTGAACATTTAAGTCTATGGTTTCATTATATGGTAGGCATTTCTGTCTCATCCATATATTGCCAACTTGTTTGGATAGTGCTAGTTCCTCAGCTGTAAGCAGGCACAAGTGTTACTGAAATGTGATTTTGAACAGCACCTGGAACCAATGTGACTGAAAAAATAGATATTCTTGTATTTAGTGAATGTATCACAGGAGGTCTTTTACATTATTCTGAAATAATAATAATCATATTTTATTTTCTTGTTTCATTCTGGCTTGTGTTCAGCAAGAAATCCAATATGATTTCAGTTTCAATACTCCCACTAATAGCATAAGTATTTTTTTGTTAATAACATTTCCTCAGCCCATCTCACAGCACAGTTCATTAATAGACACCTCTGCCTGCAGCTGGATAAGTAACATACCATTACTGGCTCTAGAATAAAATATCAGGCCAAACTGTCTTTTGGTTTAGTTTGGCTTTAGTGGGGCTTCCTGATTTAAACCCACCTCTTCCACTTCCCCCAAAATTGTTAGACCTGCTTTTTCTTATTCAGACCCGGTGTGGAATTATTACTGGAGGTGACTTAGAAATCTCTTTATACCTACATCTCAAGAGAAGGTACAGCATGAAGGAAACTTTCAGGGTGGAGTGCTGGTGGTATGTGAGAAATCTATTCCATGGTAGTTCCCTAGGTACAGCCTGCAACCTTAGAGACACTGACTCTAACTGAAATGGCACGGAGGGTGGAGTGGAGTGGAGTGGAGACACCATAGCCAGTCTTTGTGCATAGCAGAGAGGAATTTGGTGCTGTGGAACTGATAAGCCACATGGTTGCTACCCTGAGCCAGCAGTTTCTCATCCTTTTGCCAAAACTGTGTCCTGGAACTTTGCTCATTATGTCATCATAACGCTACACTACACCTCCATCCCAAAAGGTACCTGTCTCTAAGGTGTGACAACACCTCACTGAGCATGCACTCTGAATTTCCTCTAGTCTATAACTTTAAAAGCAAAGTGAGGAAATTTCACACCAATTATAATAAAAGGTAGGTATGACTAGTCATTCAAACTCTCCCTAAAATTAAAAAAATGGTATAAAAATCGCGTAAGAGAGGGGAGATGTTAGGGAAGATACCATCATTAATCATTGCCAACTTCTGGGACTAATTGACAGGTTAAGCCTCTCTTCCCACCCACCCGATAGGGATGTCTATTGGGTGAGATTCGAACCTTCCCCAGATAACTTAGAGAATCTCTACAAAGCTGTTCTTTTTCTTTCTTAACACATTTATAGATTTGTGTTCTTAAGTACCTACACTCATTTTTGCAGACAGTATATTTATCACCGGCAATCCAAAACAACCTGTACTCTGTTGCTTTAATAAACTGCACTATTCATTAATCCAGTTGTGATAGTCCTTGTTGAAAATGACCAAGCATGGCCATGTTAGTTCATTTGAACACGACTAGACTGGGGGTGCTTTGCTCTATTAGTGTATCCAGCCGTGAGATTTCGCAGTGAAGGCAACCATGTGGCCGTGGTAGTTCAGTCGAACATGACTCGACTGTAGTGCCGCACTATCAGTGCATCTGGAGCTGTGGTAGTTCGACATATTGAACGTGACTGGACTGATAGTGCTGAATTGGGCATCACTCAGAATCTAAGCCCAGCTGCCCCCAGCCCCTTTGATATCTGAGGATAAGCTGGAATACAACGGGGTTTATTTTCTGCCAAATCTCTCTGCCCTTTAATGCAACACCCAGAAATGCAAGAATTTCAAGTACAGCATAATGAAGAAAAAGTATAACAGTTCTTAGCCTTGTTGTTGTTGTGCTTAGGTGAGAGGGGAAATTTTCTGAATCTTTTTCTGCTATTATTTCAAAATTTCCACTCTGATAAGTTTTTTTATGTATTATGCATAAAGCTGCATAATACAAACAAGGCTGGGGTTTTGGGGGTTTTTTTTTTTGTGAAATCTCAGACTATGAGCCTGTGGGATCTATTGAAATATACTTGGTTTTGTGTGCTTTTCCTTCTAACAGGATTTCAGATTTTGAGAGACCAACTGCAAGAATACTATTGCACAAAGCCTGGTCAACATACTATTTGCACAAAGTCCATCATCCAAATGTAAATATAATGTTAAGTTTTCTCACTATCACTATGGATTAGAAAATTTTCCTTGTTTCTATATTTTCCTCTATAGTCACAAGTCATGTAATGTATGCTAAAAAGAATAATTCACTGAAGTCACTCTAACTGTCTCTCAGACCATAAATCTTTTACCAAATCCTATTTTTCATATTATCAAATCACTACTAAGAACTTTTAAACAGTGTGAAACTTGAAGAAATTTACTATAATAATTTATAAAACAGGCTATTTAAATTGTATCAAATTATAATCATTCAAAACTGTGTTAATTAGTTTATTTCATTTCCAAAGGGACTGAAATATACTAAATATTTCAATTCTAATTAACAGATTTATTATAGTTTAAATTAAAAATATTATATAGATTATATCAGTGTAGTAAGATAGGGTCTGGCGGCCGGAAGATATCGGGCTGTACGGAAAGGTAAGACACCCCCCTCTCTCTCTGCTAGTAGCCAATAGCACTTAGCCTGTGATGTAAGCAGGTGGAAGTGACATAGTGAACCCACACCATATAGTACTGTGTCGCACAGCATTAAACGCCATTTGCAGCATCCTCATATTGGTGTCAGTGCTCATTGGCCCAGAGACGGGGTGTGTGTTTGTCTCTGTGCCGCCTCGACCGGACGGGACGTTGCGGGATAACAACTGCAACATATCAGAATAATATATATTATCTAAATTAATGTATGTATTTAATTCTCATTCATGTTCCTGGGTAAAAGAGGAAAAAAAACCCTAGATAGAAGTGATGAGAAGAGATGTCACTTTTCTATTTCTAGCACTATAATAATTTTTTGTTACACCTTTTTGCTTTAACTAGAATGAAATCTTAAGCCATCCAGAAATGATAGAGTTAACATTCTTTAATTCTTCCAGTTGTATACTTTCTCCAGCCTCAGTCATTATTTCTTATCTAATAAGTACACAGAACCTGTAGCTCCTTGTAGCTGCCTTGGTTAATTTTAAGAGAGAAACTGATCCTTATGTAACCATGTTTCAAGTGGTGGCATTTTAATTGCACTGAAGGCTGCAGGCCTTTTTTATTGGCACATTTACTTTTCAAGACTGACATAGAAAGCATCCTGTTATGTAGTCATAAAAGACCAAAACAAAGGACACTGGAAAGTTAGGGCTCCCACAAAAGCACACATTTTGACAAAGTGGCAGAAATTTCCATAGTAAGTTCTGTTCTTACCTCAGTGAAGAATTTCAACTTAATAACATACCTGAAGTTAGAGAGGTTTATTTTGCAAAAGCAGTTATATTAGTATTTCCATGTTTGTTTTTATTTTAAGGTTGTTTTGAAATGGTGCCTATATTGGTTTTGTCTTTAGTGGAAAACTTTAGCAGAATTCAGAGGAATTGTTTATCAGTGGCTACACTGTTCCTATCTATCTTAAGAAAACTAATTAAATTAGTTAATTTTTTTAATACACAGATTTAAACTGATAATTTGAAAGAAGAAAACTCAATTATACCTTAAACTATGAAGCTACTCCTTTGTAAAAATTATTCTAATTGATTAGAAGTGAAAGGGAAGAATACCAGCTCTAAAACTCAAGCTGTGTGTACAGTCTTCGAAATAAGCATGGAAAGAGAATAGTCTAAAATCATGAAGAAAAATAAAGTTTTGAAAACATGAATATAGACAATGTAGGTGCAATTTATCTAGAATTAAAAACAAAACCAAGCAAACTAACAAACGACAAACCTGAAACCACACTATTAATGAAGGAGTATCAATATAGACAAACATAATTAAGAGTAAAACTGACCTTTGTAAGTGGTATAAAACATAAAATACAAAACGGAATAAAAAAGACCACGGAATGAAGTTGAGTGTAAAAGATGAGAAAATCAAAGGTGTGGAGAGGTAGAAGGAAGGTCACATGACAAGCTATGAATAAGAAGGGCATTTTCAAGTATATGAGGAGCAAAGCATCAGCAGGAGAAACAGCACACCCTCTGAAAGATGGTAAAGGTAATTTATTGTCAAAAGGGACAGTTATCACTTGAAAGAAAATGGGTTTGCTTCAGTGTTTAAAAAGGGCAATGGAAGATACCTTTAGGAAACAGACATACATTTCCCAGGGTAGAAAGAAGGAGAAATACTAAGTGTAATCACATCAGGAGACCTGAAGTAGTTAGGACATCTAGCAATTGATAAGACTCTAAGGCAAGATGAAGTCCATTGAAGAATTCTTTAAATGTAGCAGAAAAAGCAGAAACAGATATTTTTTCTTCTGAATCCCTAAGAGTTCTGAAGAAAAGTAGATATAAGTAGCATGTGCAATGTGCATAACTAAGATGACAACAGCAGACAGAAAAACAGTTTTCATTTCTAATTGCTATTTTTAGTAGTAACTCACAAACTATTCATAGTCAAAGTCAATTTTGTCTACATCACTAAAAATTTAGGCAACGCAAAGTTAAAGCAGGAGTTGAAAAGGTGTTTATGTCTTCTAAGAATTTAGTGTAACATCCTAGATAAAAATATTTTGAAACTGCAATTAACAACTGATTAACATTAAGTCAGCTAAAGAGATTCTCATACTTTATTTATTTTTGTGCATAGAAATTTTTATTATCTTTATAATGTAAAACAGAAATTGAAGAGTTTACCCAATTTGAAATTTTAGAGTTAAAATTATGAATTGCCTGTTTTCCTGAAGGGTGGAGTTAAGTGTCATAAATATCTATAATTTACACTGGATGCATTTTTCTCCCATTCATCAAAGGGATGTACAATCATATGAACCAATACAAAATCCAAGTGAGTCAGATTTTGTCAGTTAACTTCAGTTACCTTTCAATCAGATCACATTACATAGCTGTATACTGGGATGTGTAATACTAAGTTTTTCAAAAGTTTCAGTTTCCAAAGAATGGCATTAAGAACCATAAAAACCTCTCAAAAAATACATTTTCAGAAATATTTCATTGAGATTTACAGTTACGCCAGACACAGACTTTTGAGTTACTTGGTATGTGACACCCCTGATAGCTATTTTGTGGTGTGCCAGTGTTCGACTTCTGACCTTGTAACTTGTACCCTGCAGGTTTCAGAACACCAACCTCACTTAGCTTATTATATACCTGATGCTAAGTCTATAACTTCATGTCAACTGATGATTTGAGAGAATCAAGGGGTGGAAGTGACACCCTGCCCCCTGTTACCCTGCTCTTTGACTGACGTTGACAGAGTAGTCAGGATGCTATCCACAATGTTCACGTAAGGTATGGTTCTATTAAATCACACTGCCATTAGTGGAGCCAATGGGTGGTTGTGACTCTTACCTTCAGAAGCCATTCGTGTGATTGGCTGTTGTTGCCAGATGAGCCAGACACCAGACCCGTAGCATCCTTGGCAGTCAACCAGAGCCATGGCATCACTTGTGATCTGCTTTGCTATTGATGATTGAGTGAGTCACTATATGGGCACGTTGTAGCTTGTCTTTCTTAGTGCTTCAATAAAGTTTTACTTTATAACCCTCTCAAATTCCATCACTGTTTAGACCACAGCCAGCCTTACATCAGTCAGGTTTTAAAAATACTAGCAATTAAAGACAAATTGTCATTATTGAGAAAATACTGAACATGGACTTGTTTGACATGCATGGAAGCCAATAGCTATTGAAATATAAAATTGTAAAGTTCCTAAAAATAAGTCCTCTAGTTCACAATGTTTTACAAATGTATTTTTTTATGTTTTGTAGAATTTTATTTTAAGTATATCAAAATATGTAATGTCCAGTTCTGAAGTGCTGCAGAAAAACTGAAAAACATGGAGTCAGTCTTGACTGATTTTTGGATGTAGGTAGTAACAGTAAGAATATGTGAGCAGGAACTATATGAAACAATAACTTTTCTAACAAGGGAAAATAACAAAATGCAAGTTCTGTGCAACTTGTCTCTATTGGAAATTATGACATGAAGATGCAACAAAGTAGAGAGTAATGGATGGCTCTATTATTGGAGGTGATAGGTAATTCTGGTAAAACAAGATTTGAGCAAATTCCAAATTCCAAGTGTCCTCATTCATTCAATCACTCTCAGATGACAGTGACATCAGTGTCCCTTGAAATGATAACATGCACAAGAGAAAAACAGTAGTTTCTATCTAATAAGAAGTTCTTTGAAGTGGGTCTTGTACTATTAAAAAAAAAACCCAAAACAAAACCAAAACCAGAACAAACCAAACTAAAAATCCCCCAAACAAACAAAACCCCGCTTACTCTGGTCTCCTGTGAAATGAAAGCTGGATTAGTATGTTGGTTGCCAAGAAGGCACTGTCTTCTGCATACATATGTACATATGTCTCTTTCCTGAAACAACCTATAAATGAAACTATTAGGGTGTTTTTCAACGCCTGAAGTCTTTAGATATCTGTAATTCACACATTGTTGTAAAGGCTAATGAGAAGTCTGTTTGCTTTTTCCATGGTACAAGAACTGGTCACATCCTGGCTTAGACAATGTGATAAACAGATTTTATGCATAAATGCTTCTCTGAAATTTAGGGAGAATTTTCTCTAAGGCAGATACTTGTGTATCAAACTTTTATATCAAACAGCACATTACCTGAAACAGGGTGCAAGCAGCCTTTTAAAAAAACTCTACATACCAATACAGTGCAATAAGTAACAAGAAAGAATACTTCTTTTTTCTTTCTGTTGGGTTTTTTTGTTTGTTTTTTTTTTTTGTTTGTTTGCTTGGTTTTTTGGTTTGGTTTTTTTTTGTGTGTGAGTTTGTTTGGGTTTTTCTTAATATCCTGGGATTAAAAGTTTCACTGTACAAATAGTGCAAATGTTAATGACATCATTTGTTTTTCGGTTTAGTGGTTTGGGTGTTTGTTGTTGTTTTGTTGTTTTGGTTTTTTTTCTTTTTTAAACCAAAATTTAAAGGTTCATACTTGGAAACAATTGGTAGGAAACAATAATTATTTTCTTGATTTATGTGCTCTTATGTTCACATACTAAAAACTTGCATTTAGTCTGTGTTGACTTTTCAAAAAGCAACACCAAGCATATTTCCTTTTTTGTGAAGTCTGAGCTTTATCAACATCACTCTATCACATATTTCATCTTCTCCTATTGCTTCCAGATCAGAAACTTGAATGCTGTGTTTCAAATGTAATAGAAAAGATCACTACAGACCTTTTATTTTCCTGTTTATTTAAGAAGATGAGCTGTGAATGTGCAGATGCAGGAGGAAATACAGTCTCTTCTAAATATATACCATGTCAATATTACTAAGATTTCCATGCATGAATGGAACTTGCAGCATCTTGTCAATTAGGATGAGAAAAATTGATTAAAAATATTTTTTTTTCTTAATATACTTGTAAAGTTTGCTTCAGAATAAAAATATTTGAGAACCATGATTGAAGTACAACACATTTGGACTAGATGGTGTCACTCCGTTCCCTACAAGTTGTCCTAACAATGTCAGTGGTATTCTTTATAAAAAATCCCCCGTGTTATAAGCTAAGGCAGGAGAATCTAATTATTTTACTAATTATATTTTTTCAACTATATTAAAAATAATGTTTGGAATGCCTTTTTGTTCAGAAAAAAACTAACTCATACTTTTTTCTTTCTTAATAGAGTTGAACCTGTATATTTAGGGAATGTCCTGGGCATGCAAATATGCTAAAAAGAAAGGATGCTTCACTGAAATTTTCACATATTTTTTTATACAATGTGATGCTCATCAGCAAGAAATTTGCAATTAGCATATTCTCAGAAGATACAAAGGAGTGTTAAATTTATTGTGACCTAAGGGATGCTATAATTTATTTTAAAAAAACATTAATTTTAAAACTTGTGCCAATCCCTCTGGGTTAAACACAGAAATAATACATCATTGTATTTCCTTTAGCAATAACATTTATTAACTTTCATAGCTTCATTTAAAAGACAGACTGTTACTTTTAAATAGTCCAGAGTTCTAATGCAGAACAAGGCAAAGGTAATAAACACATGAGTATTATGTTATAGTAAATCTACTATTCACTATATCCAGGCTGAGTCAAGAAAATGGATCTCAAGATCTTTATGTTCTGATCAATAGCCTCAGAATCAGGCCCAGCAGTTGCCATAGAAAAATGTTTAATTTTTTGGTATTTTTTTAGAAATTTTCATTTGGCAGATGATCGTTCCCATTTATATGAGAGATCTAATTCTGGTTTGTATTTACATTTAGATAGCTTTAGCAACTGATAATAGTTTTTGCTGTTACCTGTACACATGCAAAAGTAAAAAAGCATTACAAGAGTATCTGTTCATAACTGTGGTGATATATTTGTAAATAATACAGCATTAATGGGCTTTGTAAATCAACTTACTTTTATGAAATACAAAATCAATTGTTTCTTTATTTAATGAACCTGTCTACATCACCCAAATGCATAAAATTTTATAGACTTAGAAAAGGTAAGCAGTGTTTTAAAACTTTAATATTAATGATTTTTTACTTACAGGTAAATGCTGCTTAGCTCTTTATTAACAACTGGATTAGCAAAGTCAAGCATGGTCCTTGCTACCTGCTCATGGAGCATCAGTTTCCTGCTGCAAATCCTGAAGTATTTATGTCAATATTAATATCACTAACACCTTTTTTTCATACTGTTGAATAGATTAATCTGCCCTTACTCTGGGAAATGAGGAGTGAAAC
Organism: Antrostomus carolinensis; assembly: GCF_000700745.2. Lineage (NCBI taxonomy): Eukaryota > Metazoa > Chordata > Aves > Caprimulgiformes > Caprimulgidae > Antrostomus > Antrostomus carolinensis. The sequence goes on from NW_010338989.1 coordinate 26,134, forward strand.
AACTGAGGGAAGACCTGGAACATCTCTTCATCT